>NW_024629201.1:0-1317 GCF_008729295.1 Plectropomus leopardus
CATGTTGAAAAAATGACCAAAGAAGCAAGGCTATAGTATGGGAAAATAGCAAAATATGTCATGTCCCAAAAATGGCTCAAAACAACTCAAAACATTATAAAATGGCCTGCCGAAACACGCCATAGCAAAGACTATTGCAAAAACCGCCAAAAATACAATAATTTAGCATGTTGAAAAAATTACCAAAGAAGCAAGGCTATAGCATCGAAAAATGGCAAAATATGTCATGTTCCAAAAATGGCTGAAAACACCTCAAAACACTATAAAATAGCGTGCCGAGATAAGCCATAGCATAGAATGTTGCAAAAACTGCCAAAAACACAATAATTTAGCCTTTTGAAAAAATGACCAAAGAAGCAAGGCTATAGTATGGCAAAAATGGCCAAATATGTCATGTCCCAAAAATGGCTCAAAACAACTCAAAACACTATAAAATAGCGTGCCGAAACACGCCATAGCAAAGACTATTGCAAAAACCGCCAAAAACACAATAATTTAGCCTTTTGAAAAAATGACCAAAGAAGCAAGGCTATAGTATGGCAAAAATGGCAAAATATGTCATGTCCCAAAAATGGCTCAAAATACCTCTAAACAGTATAAAATTGCGTTCTGAGACACGCCATAGCAAAGATTATTGCAAAAACCGCCAAAAACACAATAATTTTGCATGTTGAAAAAATGACAGAAGAAGCAAGGCTATAGTATGGCAAAAATGGCAAAATATGTCATGTCCCAAAAATTGCTGAAAACACCTGAAAACACTATAAAATAGCGTGCCAAGACAAGCCATAGCATAGAATGTTGCAAAAACGGCCAAAAACACAATAATTTTGCATGTTGAAAAAATGACCGAAGAAGCAAGGCTATAGTATGGAAAAATGGCAAAATATGTCATGTCCCAAAAATGGCTCAAAACAACTCAAATCAGTATAAAATAGCATTCCGAAACACACCATAGCAAAGATTATTGGAAAAACGGCCAAAAACACAATAATTTAGCATGTTGAAAAAATAACCAAAGAAGCAAGGCTATAGTATGGAAAAATGGCCAAATATGTCATGTCCCAAAAATGGCTGAAAACACCTCAAAACATTATAAAATAGCATGCCTAAAAACGCCATAGCAAAGACTATTGCAAAAACGGCCAAAAACACAATAATTTAGCCTTTTGAAAACATTACAAAAGAAGCAAGGCTATAGTATGGGAAAATGGCAAAATATGTCATGTCCCAAAAATGGCTCAAAACAACTCAAAACAGTATAGAATAGCGTGCCGAAACACGCCATAGCAAAGATTATTGCAAAAACCGCCAAAA
>NW_024629202.1:0-3178 GCF_008729295.1 Plectropomus leopardus
GTCTGTCTGCTGGACAACCAACAATAAGAGACTCTACAAAAGCCAACCTGATCTCACTCCCAACTTGTTGGCACTTGGTCAGAGGCCCTCTGTGTCAGACACCGATGCACAGAAGCACCCTTAGCTGCAGTTTTTGCTTTAACTACTGTATTTCCACGATTAAAAGCCAATACTAATACTTAAATGTCGTGAAAGGTAGTATGATGTCCATATGATTATTGAGGACCATTTTTAGTGCCTACTTTTGCAAAAAAACCCAAAAAAATCTCTAGATGTGCCACGCCTGAGAATTTTGAAAATGGAAGTTTTTTTTTGAAAAGACACTATAACGAGCATACTTGTCCACTGGCATCCAAAATTTGACACCAAAAGGGTACATAGAGCATCATATTTGATGCCACTGTCCAAACGTCTGTATTTGAAGAGATGCACCAGCCTCTAAATACACCAAAGCTCTTAATGAGATTGTTTCATCTCAACAGATATGATGCCGTTTGCCATTTCAAAGGTTGGAAAGCCTGGTTTTTAGTGATTGTTTTTCACTAAATAGGATGTTCACTAAAAAGGATATGTGTCTTAATGCAATTAAAATATTTGTTTTGTAACAAAATAAGGTTAAATAATTCCAGCATGTTTTAGTGCCATTTAAAGAATTTTAAAGGAATACTTCACCCTCAAAATGGCCATTTGTAAATCAGTTGGTTATGCTGTGGTACTTTGCAAAGATTTTCTCCCCTTTCATGCCTCCACAGAAAACTGCAATCATATTGATTTATATATTGATTGGGGACTACTTTTAACAACAGCAAAATATATCAGAACAAAAGATTACAAACACTCACACAACTTGTGAGGTATAATTTAAGTCTCATTTATTCAGTCGTATTCTCAGTACTTCCCAAACACATGTATTTTCTGTATAACTAGAAAGAAGGCCTTTTTCACAAATACGTCAGAGAGACATTTTGTCAAGTCAGAGGACATGATCAGGTGTAAATAAAAGAATTCAAGATGACTGAGTTCCATTTAGCTGCCCTAGTGTACCTGCTGTGGCTCTGTTACTGGCACATTTAATTGAGTCAGCTGTCGTTAATGTAATCAGTAACATCTGTGTTCCTACACAAAGGGAATGGAGAACGGAGATGTGCACGTGGTTGGTGTCCTCACAGGCATCTGGAAATCCAGAAAACATACCAGGATACAAGATCTCCGACATAAGGTGAGTCATTACCTATTTGTTAATCTTTGAAATCGGGGCCCCCTGAGGGTCTCCATTTGGAAAAAAATATAAATTGAATCCCAGCTCCAGAGAGTCTGAAAGAGCAGAGTGGACATGTTGTTGTTTTTAACTACAAAAATCAATCATGGGTCGCATCGAATCTAAATTTGAGGCCTGGTCCATGTACACAACTCTATTTGAAAAAGTACCTCTTTTTATGCATTTTGGACTTTTGTATACAGTGTTTTTAGGGTTGCTGAAAACAGTCTTTGAAACTCCTTGCAGGGGTGTTGATGTGTGAGGAAAAACTGACCTAATGGCTTGTGAAGTCAGATTGTGTGCCATTATCTCTTTTGTGAGGCGTCACAAATGAGGCGGCTTCTCGACATTGTGTGCCTTTAGGGTTAGGGTTATATTGCTGCTTATTGGTTTTGCATGCTTTTAACAGAGCTTCATTTGCATTTGGTTGGAGAATTTCGGAGAAACTGCTTGCGTGGATGGGAATTTCTTTGACAACGAAGGAGAGAAAATTGCTGTTTTCAAAAACCAGTGTTCATATGGAATAGTCCTGCGTTTTGTTGTTTGAAAAGTTTTGAATTCGGCTTAAACAGTTCTTATTACCATAACAATCGGAAGAGACTTTACCATCAACATGCAGTAAGTCATTAAACCCCAGAAACATCATCACCTGTCACCATCTGATGCTGAAATAAGTGAACATCATACACAACGTCTCTTTGTGCATCCCTCTTCCTCTGCTTTGATATATTTAATGATAAACATGTTATTTATAGAGAAATCTCTCACCGCTGCCTGCACTCATTTACATAATCACCACAAAAGCATGATGGTCCAGCGCTCACACGCTGCAACTCATGTGATACATCACATCATTTATCTGCACGGAGGCGGGAGGCAATGCTGCAGGCAAGGCCCGCTCTGACTGTATGTGTATGCATAATTTAATCCACCGTGTGTTACTGTGTGTGTGTGTGTGTGTGTGTGTGTGTGTGTGTGTGTGTGTGAGACAAAGATCCTGTTTGGAGATACACACTAATTACCTGACCCAAAAGCAAAAGGTCAGCCGCTCTTCATTGTAAAGACCCCAGAGCTTCTCTGCGTGTGTGTCTGTGTGTGTGTGTACAGAAGGGACTTTGGTAGTGAGATTTATAATGCACTACAGAGGTCATTGTGGGGTCACCAATCTGCTCTCTCTCTTCCTGTATTTGATGGTGCTTACTAAAAGCTGCAAGAAATTTACTGCCAGCCTTTTCTCCTGTCTTTCATGATTAATGTGGCGGAGAAGACGAAGTGGTGTCTTTATACCAACACGTCCTCACCCCTAGTCGACAGAATAGGTCACTTTCCTGTGACTCCCAAAAAGACCGTTAGAGTAACAGTGACACGCGCATGCACAGTTGCAGTCTAGAAACATTTAGTTAAACACCAAAGCCACTTGGTTAGGTTTTTTTTAAAAAAAGATCATGTTTTGGTTAAAATAAGCAATTTATCATGTAACTTAAGCTTAGACAGTAGCACTATATAATGTATATATACTTAATTTCTGTTACTTTTTTTTATTGCACTGTAAAATTTAACGGGAGCTGACTACGGGAAAAAATGAGAGGAAAAAAGAGGGAAGGAAAAAAATGTTAAAAGGGTAGGTGTAATAAGCTAAGACTTCAGCCTACACCTTTTCTGTCCTGTTTTTCGTTTTGTTTTTGTGTTTTGTTTTTTTTTCTGTTTTAGAGCTATAATAGCAATGACTTAATGCAATGACTAAACTAAACGTAACTAACCTAAATTAAACTTAGTTATGTACAGGATGTCAGTTAAGTTACCTCCGTACGTCAATTAAAAATAGAAAAGTGCACTCATTAGAGTGCAGATTTCTGCCAGGCGGCAGCACAAGCTGACATTATAATTCCAGCAAACGTGCCTCAGTGTAGTTCAGAAGTG
>NW_024629203.1:0-8052 GCF_008729295.1 Plectropomus leopardus
GAGGACCTCTGTGGGGGATCCTCCTCTGGCTCTTTTTTGATGCAGTTTTATGCACTTTGACACCTTATGGATACTAAAAGTACCAAAAAAATTCACTTTATCTTGATGGAGAATTAGAAAACGGTTGGGGGGGCTCCAGGGGCCCTTGCAGGGGCCAGATTTGTGAGTCGAGTATCACCGTCTTAAATGAAACTACCTCTTTAACCTCCAGAAAAAGGAACGTTTTTTTCAGACTATAAATGGAGCGTGAAGGTCAGGTAAGTGGAGCCGTCCTCGTGCTCTTAACGCAGCCTGAACAGAGGCAGATTCAGTCGTCTTTACGTCTCTGATCAGGAAGCGGCGCGCTGGCTCGGTGTCGGTGTCTGTGCAGCTGTGGCGTCCAGCTGCAGCCGGGAAGCTCCAGACACTGACCCCGCCAAAACAATAGGGATCTGATGCAGGTATAAAAATAGGCCGTGGGCTCGCTGGCTTCCTGCCCGCGGCTCCGCACAATGCGCTCACATTTTGTGAGGGACGCCGAGACAAGACGAGTCTCATTACAGAGACGGTCTGAGCGCAGAGGACAATAAACGCAGAGCAGATCGTGTTACTGAGAGACATCACAGAGACTCAGAGGACAATTCCCCGAGGAGGTGATGTCACTTCCTGCTCCGTCCATCTCCTCTTCTAAAAGGGGTCATGAAAGCCCTGGAAAACTCATGGAATTTGCAAAAAGCCATTTCCAGGCCTGGAAAGGTTTTGGCAGTCTGTTTCCCAAACCTGTATGATAATATATGGTGAGGTCAAGGCTGCTGGAAATGAGAAAATCCATGTTGATTTCAGATTTTAGTTTGTGGCCGTGATAAATGACGTGATGAAGACAAAAAAAGCTCAAATGTTTTTTGTTTTAAAAATCGGTGTGATTTTTAAAGATTAAAAGAGTAGTCAAAATGTTTTTGAAATGCCAAAATATTTTCTTTAAAAACACCAAAAGCCAAAACAACCAACTTTTTTTAAATTGCCAAAAGATTTACAAAACAAAACAAATATATGCTTTTTTATAAACCAAAATGCTGTCTTCAAAAATCGCTAAAAATATTTGTTAACAGCCAGTGTTTCATTCAAAAATCGCTGCATTTGACAAAAAGAAAAAAAACTTGACAAAATGTTCATTCAAAAACAACCAAAACCTTTCTTTTAAATTGCCCAAAGGCTTTCTCAACAAATCACCAAATCTTTTTAAGGAAAAAAAATGCCAAAATGTTTCCTCAGATACCACCCAAAAACATTTTTTAAAGAAAACATTTCTTTAAAAATCAGCAGTAAAAAAAATCTGAAATCTATGAATAACTCATAAATAACAAACGGTCCCTAAGCTCTTTTTAAATATTCAGGTCAAATCCTGTTCTGAATTCATTATTTTTTAAATAATACATATTTTAAAAGCTATTCAATAGTGATGATAAAGAACTGATAAGAGTGTTAATGGTCGTTTCGGAGAATGGTTGGTGTTTAAAATTTGCCTGGAAGCGTCCTGGAAAAGTCCTGTAAACACGCTGGTAGAAATGCGTCCGAACCGTCTCTGTGCTCGTCTGCGATGTCTCTGTGACGGTTTGAGATGTCTTATGCTGCGGGCGTCCTGCTTGTTTTTGCGAGGCGCGCAGCAGATGCTCGGGAGCCCCTCCAGGCCTCGCCTCGCTCACAGATTAATGATTTATCGCCTAATTAATTTGACTCCGCAAACCACCGGCGGTAGCCTCATTACACCACAACGCCTCCTCAAGACTGCAACATGTCGGCACAACGAGTCGCCGAGTGTTTTCACGAGTCTCAGCTCCGACATCAACATCTGTTGACCTCTGAGTCCTTCAGTGACACATGTAAACTCAGGAGCTGTGGAATAAAACAGCCGAGACTTTAAGATCCGACATGAGAGGCCGTTAGTTTTAAATCAGCTCACATTTTCCATTAACCCTTAGGAGCCTCTTTAATATTACACACACTTATCGCTCTGCACACAAACTGTGCTTTTCTAAATCAGGCAACAACAAAAAAAAATTATATACTTATATATATATATATATTGATATGATTTTCTACTTTCAGTGAGTTTATTTTTTAACCAACATCAACATCATACATTTTAAATAATCATTAATTTTCAGAATTTTAACCGTTAAAATACCAGGTTTTTGTCATGATGCCACTATGATTTTCGGGTAAGGGGGTTTTAGGGTTAAAAAATAAATGATGTTGAGTCTCCTCCATGCTCAGTGTGTGAGTGTAGCTGCTGACAGTCTGGGATATGTCAGTGTGTGAGTGTAGCTGCTGACAGTCTGGGATATGTCAGTGATCAGCAGCTACATTGACTGTGACAGGTCACCTAGTGGAAATAGCATGTATTTCCTCCATATGCCAAATATGGTCAAAATGACCTCATCAGGTGGAAAATAGTCAAAATGACAAATTCAGAGTCAAAAGCCCAGAATGACACCCAGAAATAATACAAGTCCTGTTTTTCTGCTCTGATGGCTGTGGGATCAAAAATGTCAGTTTGAATGGGTTTCAATGGAGCATTTTTGGACCTGAACAGTCTGAATGTAACTATTTAGATTCCACAGTGTATTTTAGACTTATTGTAGGAGCTGAGCTGCAAATTCACTGATTACACTCAAATACATTCAAATATGCAACATGCACGAACACAGACAAAATGATCAAAACATGAAGAATAAAAAGCACATAAAATGCAGTCCCTTTAAGGGTTAAAAGTTGCTCCTCTTCCTCCCTGCAGCGTCTTTCTCTCCGAGTCGCTCACTTTGATTTCTGCACAGTCACACAAAGAACTTCCTGTTTGTGCTCTGCAGGAAGCCACCAGCTCCGTCAGCTCCACACAGACGCTGCCGGCCGCCACGTTTCACCTTCAGCACTTTGACCGCTGCACCGGCTTTCATTTACACACCGTTAAAACACCGTTTACGCTCTGACCGTTAATCCGTCACAAAGCAAAAGCAGCCTCTCAGGCCTCAAACAAATCATTATTTTTACCACGAGAAAATAACAAATGCCAGTAATAAGTCCTCAGAGTCCAAAATGACGTCTTCACATGTCTTATGTTGGGCGACTAACTGTCCAAAACCCCAAAATATTCAATTTACGATGATTAAAAAAAGAGAAAAGCATCAAGTATTCAGGTTCAAGAGGCTGGAATCATGCAGAGTTGGTGGTATTTGCTCTATAAATGCAGAAATGATCATTTTCATCTATAAAGTCAGCGAGTCATTTTTACATCGTAGTTTTTGGGGAACTGTGGCTCTTTTCTCGCCCCCAAACATGGGCATTTTTTGTGAACTGTCTTTGTTTTTCCTTCGACCTACAAACATGGGTGTTTTTTAGGTACCTATTCGTATTTTTCCAGCAGCTTTTTAGTCCCCAAACACAGGTCTGTTTTAGGGGCCTCTCTGTTTTTCCTGAAACTCTCTCCAGAAGTGGGTGTTTCTTAGTGATTGGTTGTTTTTCCTTCAGATTTTCAGCCCCAAACACAGGTCTGTTTTAGGGGCCTGTCTGTTTTTCAGCAGCTTTTCAGCGTCAGCGTGAGTGTTTTTAGAGACAGGTACCGAGAAAAGCAGCAAATATTTATGTTTAAGAAGCTGGAGCGATGCAGAGAAATGTTGGAAATGTATTTTAAATGGGTTAAAGAATAATAGTAATTAAATCATGACACCATTGAAATGTCGTGTTGCTCTTTTTCCAGCAGCTTTTCAGCCCCTCAGTGTGGGTGTTTTTAAAGTCGTCGGTGGGCCGGTGCAGCAGTGACATCGGGCAGGTGGAGGTCTGAGCGGAGCAGCTTGACCTCAGCTGTCAGATCTGCTCCCCGTCAGGAGGAAACAAGGTCGCCCAGAAAACTGGACCGACAGGTAAAACCTCAGAGGAGGAGGCGTCACCTTTCTGTCAAATCAGCAGGAAAAAGCCACTGGGAAAACACCAGTGAGAGCCGGGAGAGGTTTCTGGATTTATTTGATTCTGCTGTGGTTTAAAATCGCTCCGGTGCTCGGGTCCAGACTCTGGCTAAACGCTGGTCTTTTTGTTACGTAATGGACTCATTAGCAGCTAACTCCAATGAAGCACACTGACCCAAAACTCATCTGAATTGTGGGAAATAATCAAAGCTATAAACTGGATTATTTACAAGGATACATGTTCATATCATGAACACATTTTGATCGTAGAGTTCAATAAATCAGCAGCCTGTACTTTGAAATAAAAGCTGATATGAGATTCTTTTGTTTTGTAGTTTGCCTATAAAAAAATTAAATCATTGCTCCGAACACACCAAATTTAGGGCCCCAAAATCCACATGAAAGACAGTGACAGATATCTACACAACACCCACGTTTGGAGCACAAGAGCGCTCAAAACACAGTGACAGGTCACTAAAAAAAATCACGCTTGGAGCCTAAAAATCAGCTGGAAACACACTGACAGACTGCTACAAAACAACCAGCTTTGGAGCCTAGAAAGCCGTTCGAAACACAGTGATGGGTCGCTACATAACACACAAGATTGGTGCCTCAAAAACCCACTGGAGCAGACTGACTGGTCACTAAAAAAACACCCAGCCGTGGAGCCTGAGAGCCGCGAGGAACACTCAGACAGGTAAGGACATAACCGCATTCAAAAAAGCGCTTTCAGTTTTGTTTGCCCGACAGCCGTCTCTCCGTCTCAGGTGACAAACCGTCCACCGTCTCCTCCACCTCTCGATGAAATCAGCTCAGATACTGCGTCACTTTAGAAACCTGGACGTGATATGTATAAAACATGCAAATGCATATTTGTGGTTAACAGAAATGCAAAGATGCTCTTCGGGCGACTGGGCTGAGAGGAGCAGCGGGCTACAGAGGTCAGAGGTCATTTATCAGACTTCACACAGCTCCCCTCTCAGCGGTTCAGACTAAAAACTAAAATCTGAAGGGGAAGTGATTCAGGACACTTGTTCAATTCCACACATGCAAATTTGTGTTCGGAGACGTGTGTGGGTTTGCATCAAACTGTCAGAATCATCTACGTATCTTCAATAAGTGGACGCCGAATGACTCAACCGTGACTCACCGTCAACAAACCCGCGAGAGCAGGAAACGCTCGGAAAAAAAGAAGGGGTTTGACACCGAAACAGTGAGACGCGGCGGAGGACAGACTCCGACGGGATGAAGGGACGATGGAGAAAAGATACAGACGAGATGCAGCCAATCAGCACGGAGACGCCAAACCAAATTTAGCAGCAAAAGCCCGCAGCTCTGCATTATTCAGACACAATGACCCATTAAAAAGTGTTTGAGAGAAGCAGAGGAGCAGAGGAGAAGCAGCACAGTCTGACTGATGGATCATCCTGATTATCACTGATATTTAGTTATTGACAGACGCTATGTGCAAGTGTATTTTGGATTAATTATTCTGTCAATAAAATGACAGAAACCAAGAAGAGAAGATGGAGCCAGGGTGCAGCTTACAGTCAGGTAAAATTAAAAACATTAAATTTAAAAACCTTGTACCGAAGGAACAACTGTGCCAGCCTCAAACTCTGTATCTTCAGATTTAATTTCAGGGTCTGCAATTAAAGTTAATAATACAGAAAAAAAGGATGAAATGTCTTGTTTTGTTCCAGCAACGGGACAAAATGTGGGTCATTTCACAATCACATCCCTCTTCACATACTGTAATTGGTGCTGTAATTAGGGGTGTTTTGTTTATTTCAAGTATTCAAAGATTAGGCTAAATTATAGGCTACATTTATTGTGCGTGGGTAATCCAAATCCATTAACCCTTTAGGGCCCGCTTTAATATCACATGCACTTTTCAAAATCAAGCTTTAAAAAATATTATACATTAGTATGATTTTCTATTTTCATTAAGTTTATTTTTTTTATCCAACATCAGTCTTAATCATAAATATCAAATATTCATTATTTTTCTGAATTTTAAATGGCAGGTTTTTGTCATGATGCTACTATGTTTTTAGATAAAAAAAGAGAATTATTTTCACTATATTACAAGCAAAGTAGATGTTTTTGGATAATCACAGCCTGGGATATGTCAGTAGTTAGCAGCAACATTGATTTTTATATATCATTGTTTTTTGTGCAGTGCCGGATACTCACACTCGTACCACTCTGCACACAAAATGCACTTTTCAAAATCAGGCTTTCAAAAATATTAGACATTCATGTGATTTTCTACTTTCATAGAGTTAATTTTTTATCCAACAAAAATCATAAATTTGAAAAGATAAAGTCATAAATATCAAATATTCATTAATTTTCAGAATTTTAATTCTTTAAATGCCATTTTATGTTTTTCAAATGTATGCGTCGTAGAAACATGTTGTGGATCAAACTGAAGCTGCTCTGATTGAACAAAACAGACGGATTAAGAAACAAACGCGGCGTCTCAGCAGGACGTCTGAGAGGACAGATTAGACATCAGCTACCACCCGAAGATGTCAATCTGTCTGCGATCAACAACCAGCAGCAAATCTGCGACCTGTCCTCTGCCTCTGTCCTCTGTCCTCTGGTCCTAACTGAGACCTGCAGGCATTCGAAACAGCTTCAGCGTTCTGCAGAGACCAAAGCTGCAGCCGCTCTCTTCTGTCCACACACTGCAGCTAACTGTGTTTTCCAATAAATGCGGGTTTAGAAGGAATTTGAGACAAAAATACCTGCAGCTCTAAACTCATTTTCAGCCATGTGAGCCGTGGCGTCGCTGCTTGCTGACACGGCAATCAATGCTCAGTGTTTCTGTGTCTGTCACTGAAGGAAAGTCTGTCTGAGCGTCTTTAAAAAGCACCTCTGAACCTGGATTTAAGACACGGGCGGCCTTATTTATGAGCACTGAAATAACTGCTGTTTTAAATCAAACCATGAGCATGTTGGCATTATATCAATTATAAATACAGCTGCAATCAACAACATATATGTCCTCATCAGGGCTGCAACTAATCATTATTTCATTATTCTTTATTCTGCTGATTATTTTCTTTGTTAATCATGCTTTCTTAATAGCTTCAAAATGCTTGTTCTGAACAATCAGCAGTCCAAAGCCCCCAAATTATTGTCTTTATTCATTTTGCCACTTTATATTTTTTCAAGAAGAAATGGCGAAAATCAAATAATCTGTTTCGTATTATTGTAAACTGTATATTATATATACATTATATCTGAAGATGTAAACTTGGAAAAAAGTTTCTTTTTTAGATATTAACAGGAAATAAATGATCATTACCGGCAGCCCGGAAATAATATTTATATCACTACAAAGAGGTATTTTGTGGGATAAATCCTGATGTTGACGTCTGTCCCTTACTATGAAGAAAGACAGCACACGTGTCCATGTGTCAGACTTGTATAAAAGCGGTCCTCGGACCCCGCGGCGGTCTCGAACTGTGGTTATGGGACTCAGAGTGCTGTTGACGGCGTTCAGCTCCATCGTGTGTCTGTTGCATCATCAGCTCGCCATCATTCATAAACACTCTGCTTCCTCCGTGACCCTCCAACACAAACAGAGAGCTTTACGGGCCGACGGAGGTCACAAACAGATAAGAAACATCGCCGCTGATGTGAAACGCTGCAGCATTCGAGTGCGCTCATGTGTTCAGGACCACTGATAACCACAATTCCCTAATGGGACCCTGGAGGCAGGCGGGAGGGGTCCCAGGTTTCACCGCTAAACGGGGGCGATGGAGTCAGCGAGGAGGCGCTCACAGGTGACCCGTCCTCAGCTGAGTCCACTTACAACCAGAGGAGAGACAAATTTAACCGTTTCACTGCCTGAAAAGTTATTTTTAGCATCTGTACGTAGACTTCACTGTGTGGCCAAAAGTATGTGGACACTGCACATACTGTTCTTTAGGTCCCAGAGGCTCAATGTGAACCTTTACAAAGATCTAACACCCAAAAACATCAAGAAACTAATAATGTAATACAAATAATAATACCCAAAAACGCAGTACATTTACCACAAATCTTACAGCAGTGTCCTACTACAAACGTAACACAGAATTTACTGCAAATGTCCACAAAA
>NW_024629204.1:0-4635 GCF_008729295.1 Plectropomus leopardus
AATTATTAATAAAAAATAATATTATTGTACAGTATTATTGTTGTTATCATCATTATCATTGTCAATAACAATAATAACAATAATAATATACACTTATCTTAAATATGTGAGAAAAAGTCAAAGATACATTTGTTTTCATTTAAGACTGCCAGAGAGCACGTACAGCACTGAACAAAACATAAAATGCAGACTTTTAGGGTCCTAATATCGCACATGCTGGCTAACTGTCTCTCTCACTGGAACATCAGAGCCATCGTTAGCATGTAACACCTGCGCTTTTCCTACTATTACAAGTCAAAATGTCCGTATAAAAAAAATGTCTATAGGAAAAAAAGAAGAAAATCCAGCATAATGTTTGGTGAGGATTTTTATACTTAAGTCGATCCGGGGAGCAATACATCACCAAAAATATTTCATCAATATGTTTGACACATGACACGTGTAAAAACATCCCAAAGAACAACTTTTGATTCATAGAATCTGTTTCAAAATAGAAATTAATATTTCTCATTTATCTTAAAAAAAAAAATCTTAAGTGACATATTTCAATACGTCAGTGGACCCAATTTGTCACTCGTGTATCGATGGTGTATCGTAGTTGGCAAAAAGTGTTTTTTCCCCATTTTCTGACCGCTGAGAAACTGAGGTACACAAAGTGTATTTTGTTGTATGTTTAATATCGTCTTATACAATGCCTGTCGTTGCTTTTTTGCCTTGTGAGTAAAAACTGTTTGTCTCTTAAAAAAAAAAAGTATAAAACGCGTTAGGACAAGACTGTCCAGCTGCGTCTTTACTTCATCTGTGCTTTGGACGCTTTGACTCCGGGCTGTCAGAATGTGTGTCGGCTGTTTTCTTGGATGCTGCTTTTTTTCGTGAATCTTTGTCGTCTGGATCATAGAGAGCATTCCTGACGAAACGTGAAGCAGCCCCCTTGTCCAGACGGGCCGCTTTCTTCCTGTCTGTTATCTCTTTGACTTTGTTCATGTACGTCCTTATTCGCTCCTGAAGAAGAGAGACCGTTTTAATGCAGAGAAGAAGAGATCGGGTGAAAAAGTCAGACAGTGAAAAAAAAACATACGCACCAATTCTTGTTTGATTCCATGTTCTCTGGGATTTACGCCTCGTGTGACCAAGTACACTGTAAACAAAAACAACAGTAAAAAACATGTCCACATTATGTCAAAAAGACCACTAATATACCTTAATTCTGAAACTAACTCATTCAAGGCTCTTTGAAATACACAACCTAGAAGTAAAGCTGCTTGTATGTTTGTCTAGGGGTCAACAGATCATTGGCCTGGCCGATGATTGGGATCAATACTTGTATTGGCATTTTATTTTTTATATTCATATTTTATTTTAATGACTGCTGATAAAATTAATTAATTAAAAATGCAAAGAAAGTGTCAGCACGGGAGGAAATTTTACTTTGTAAGACCTTTTTTTTCTTTTTAAAAGATGATTTTTTGGGGCTTTTATGGCCTTAATGTATAGAAAAGACTTAGCGTGAAAGGGGGCGACATTCAGCAACCTAAGGCCGCTGTGGCGAGGACACAGCTTCTGTACATGGGGCGCCTGCTCTAGCCACTGAGCCACCGGACACCCCAAAACCTTTTTTTAAATTTAATTTCATGTTTTGAAATTTAAAATTTCACTTGACTTTATTTAAAAAAAAAAGCCAGGAACTTACTGTAAATGATGCTGAAAGTTTCAGTTTTGATTAAACATTTGCTAAAGGCAATTAGACAAAGTTTTATGTTGTTGTTTCTAAATATTGACAGAAAGATTTTCATTTTTATTGAACATCAGTTCCAAATATCAGTTATTTGTCTCTTTACCCACTAATAATCGATATCAGCCCTAATAAAACCAATATCGGTCAACCCCTAGTTTTTTCTGAATATATTGTGTTTTTTACTTCCTCACAGAAATTTTACTTATAAAATCATAAGCAGATGTCACAGAAAGCTGGCACGCTTTCCTGTTCTCTGACCACATGTGGATAACTATCCTACAGCTCATAAACAAAAAGTGGTAACAGTCCATAATGTCATTCATCGCATTTACTGTGTTTCACAAATCCTTTGGCTGGCAGTAAAATCTAAATTATATTAAATTCAGTACATTTACGTAAACACTTTTCCTGCATAGAAACAGTTGTGTATTCTGCAACCTTTTTTAAAACAGTAAATAATAATTAAAAAAGAAACTTACTCCAGAATAATGAATTAAGGGTGTAGGCAGACATCAGATCCAGCTTGGCTTGATCCAAAGGGTCCAGCTGTCAACAGGAGCGTAATGTTTCATCACGCAACAAATTTAAATTCATCCTTTGGGACGATGTTTGGTGATATCGAAAAATCTGCCACAATACGATTTTGAATGGATTCATTTCAAGGGCCTGCGATCGATATGAGACATTAATGGTAAATGCATTTTTTTCTTTCTTTTTGCCTTTATTGAAGGTAGAAAAGCGTAAGTGTGAAAGACAGAGAGAGAGAAGGGATGACATGTAGCAAAGGGCCGAGGTCGGAATCGAACCTGTGGCCACCACAGCGAGGACAAAAACTCTGTACATGGGGCGCCCGCTTCACCAACTGAGCTACTAAGCGCCCCAGTGGTAAATATTCTTATTGTCTTTTTCTTTATTGCTTACCATTATCTGTCTGGCACTTTCTGAATATTTACTTGGAAAGAAGCAATGACACAGACGTGCCATGGAAATTTCAAAATAAAGGCGTATCTTAGAGATGGCAAACATGGGAAGATGGCAGTGAGGAATTTAACAAAAAAACTGACCTCAAATTAGCAAGACATTGGTAAAAAGTTACATTTAAAAAATTGCTAAAAATAAGGGGGAAAAAAGAAAAGAAAAGGTAAAGTAAAATGACCTCAAGAAAATGTCAAAAACAATTTAACAGATAAACCATTAAAATTTTTTGAGGCTTGTGTGTGAAACAAATCACCCAGCTATTTGCATATTTTACTTGCATTGGGCTGGTGCTTATTTCCAACCCTGCATCTGATCATTGATTTTTAAATCTGCCCTTTGCTCTGGATCAATGCATGGTTACACTCCTACACACGTTAAGTACAAAAATCTTTAATCTATATAATTGTAATTACCACAATAAATGAAAAGCAATACAGGAGCAAAGATTTTTTTAATCTGCACTGGACAGATCTGCATATCAGACTTGCAAAATCTATGCATCATATTTCATTAGCTAACACAATATTTAGCATTTAAAATGCACATGCAAGTTATTTTGAAACGTTTCACCTCTTTTTCACATATGAAAATAACCAAAATTATTTGTATTGTATGTTTTCAATATGATAATCTCTACGACATGTTAAACGACAAAATAAAGTTCAGCCTACCTTTTGCAGCAGGTCATTTCTGGGCATTGATATTAACTTCTGTATCATGTCTTTGACAGAAGAGACTGAGGAGTTGAAACCTGTGAGCTGCTCGTTTATCTCGTGAGGGTAGTCCTCGGTTCTGCTGTCCGCTGCCATTTTCCTGCAAAATAACCGAAACACTGAATTGAATATAAATTTACTCTGAACATGTAAAAAACGGAAATGGAAAGAATGAGTGCAAACTTATTAACCCCCCCCCCCCATCAGTTATTGAAAAATATTTGATATTAAATACACTGAATTATCTTAAACAATAAATTATCTATACACAATAAATTATACAGACATACATAACTACATGTAAATATACTTACAGTTATGTATAAACTATGAACTCTACAGACCATATTTAACTACATATAAACATATTTACATTGTCTTACAGAAAAAGAGGAGATAGAAAAAGGAAACAAAACAAAACTATACAAAATAAATAATTTTACAATAATCCCTGTAGGCACCTGGTGACTGTCAAACCCCTTCTTTGACCATGTAACTCATAAAAATCGTATCCTTGTACATTTTAGTTAAATCAGTTCATGTTTGGACATTTTTAATATTAAACTATTCAACAATTAAACACCAAGGATTAAAATACAAACACTTTTCATAGTTGTGAATTTAAAAATTAAAATTCCCCTTTATATTATAATTAAAATCGTGAAATGTTATGAATGGTATGAAGCTTGTTGTGACTGACTTGACTGTTTTGTTTTAGTACAAAATAACAAAAATCTTCCATTCAAATCAAACATGAAGTGTTAGCTAAGAAGCTAGCATGATAGCGCTGCTAACAGGATGACAGAAAGCGGTTAAAATGAGCCGAAATAAAGTGACACATGTAAGTTATTTGTTAAGAAACACGTAAAACTCGTTCAGGAGCGACAAGAGTTTGTTGAAAACGGAATATGATAACATTTAGCGTGTGTGAAATGCGTTTTACCTTTTTAGCATGCAGCACGCTTTCGCTGACAGGAAATGACGCTTCAAAACAACATGACCTTCTTCTTCTTCTACTACGACTTCCTCTGGACTCTACTGCCGTCTGCCGTTTGGAAGAGCAACATTTTACCTAAAACTCATATTTATTTGTTAAAAAATCTCAGGAAAGCGGCTTGATTTCTTTCAAAGACGTGGGAGAAATAACCCAAATATTGGCAAAAATATTTGGCCAAAAAAGTTACCCAAAAATGACCAGAAAATTACCAA
>NW_024629205.1:0-3261 GCF_008729295.1 Plectropomus leopardus
CACACACACACGGGCATACATGATCACAGATGCACAAAAACATACTCAGAGACATGCACACATGCGCACACACACACACACACACAGTCCCAGCTGTAACAAATGGGGACCAGATTGTGTATGATGGTGATGATGATGTAAAAGACCAGGCATGCTGGTCTCCATGGTTTACAAGCTTTGTTGAGTAAATGTTGGGTGTGTGTGTGTATGTGTGTGTGCTGGTGTGTGTGTGTGTATCCAGAGGGGTCAAACCCTGATCCACGTGCCATGAGCTGTTAAGCAGCTCTCTTCGGTTCCCCTTAGAATACATCATATAGTGCTGCAGCCAATCACAAACGGGCGTGTGGGAGGGGGGACGACTGTGTTCCCCTCATTGTACTTTCTGTCTTTTTCTCTGTTCAGAAGATGAAAACATAATAGAGCTTCAAAAGAAGTTATCTCTTCTTTATCTGTGTTTTTGCAACTTTTGGACAAAAATTTCTTGCAGATTTCCTGAATTTTGAGACAAATGTAATCCATTTAACTTTAAATGTTCTCGGATCAAACTGACTCGATGTATGTTTAACCAACTAAAAAATATATATATTTTCTCCATAAACAATTTCTTTAGCTTAATTAATGTCAATTTTGTTAATGATTAGTGTGATCCAGTTATTCACCTTTTACAGATCATGGTTTACTGATTCTCATTCTCCATTAAAAAAAAACATTTTAAAACCCTTTTTCTCTGAGCACAAGTAAACGAAAACAGACATTCACCACCTTTGTTTCAACACATTTTTTTTTCAACTTTTTTGAAATAGGTTCTGTTATGTGGGGCATGTTGATTGATTTAAACAACATATCTCTTCTGTCAAATTGACCCTTTAAATTCAAATTTATGTCTTAAAGCTACATTTAATTTTTTAACAGTGATTACAATTTTTAACACAGGAAACCTGAACAAGAAGGAGAGAACATTTTGTTTGTATGAGGTTTCATGCTTCAAAAAGTATTAAAAACATCTTTCCTGTATTTTTAAACTTTGAGTCAACTTGACCTGCAACATAACAGGATGGTAAATAAGTTTAAAACTGGCCTGTATTTACAAAACTCTTCAGTAACTTACAGTATGTCAGTGTTCCTCAAATTTATGTGGTTGAATTATACTGAATGAACCTTTAGCACTTAAATCATCACAGGTTTTATGGATGTTGACTTTGGAAATTAGAGGCACTTATCTGTTGCTTCCCTGAGGGGAAACCAGACTGTGGAGTTTCTTGTCATTATTGTGTGGTCCAATAAAACTCAACGAGCAAAGCAGAGCACTAACATAAGCAGAGTAAGGGCCTCCATTCGCCCGCTGCACGGCACATATGATGTCATGATATGTTTGTTGGGTGTTAAGGCGAGAGAGGATTGCATGGAGAGTCGGGTTTAAAAAGCCAGAGCTCTGCAAAGTTGTCAAAACGCTGATAAAGTGATTCTCATAAAACAACACAGCTCGACTCCACAGACACATACTGTATTTGTGTGTGCGTGTGTGTGTGTGTGTGTGTGTGAGTTTCCGAGTAGCATGAGTCAGAAGACAAAGGGTGTGTTCAGACAGAAAGAGAGAGTGGAAGGAAATGAGAGGAAGTAAGAGGAATGTGGAGTGATAGAGACATGATGAAGACTGAGAGAGAGAAAGACGCAACAGTATTTTCATCTTTCTTTAACATGTGAACAAATGTCAACATGTTTCTACAAGGACGTTTCTACTACGACGCATGAAAATGTGCTGCTGTTTCATTTTGTTTTACAGATGACCTTCATGAAACACACAAAATATACATAACTTTATTTACATTGTGTTATGTTTTGAACAGTTTTTAAATGTAATTTCCCACTTCACTTTGATAAACTGTGCCTCTGCTCCACTTGTAGACTGCACAAATGTATCATTATACATACACTAGGCTATATGTAGTGTCTTTCACTTGTTGGACCTCAAGTGTTGGGAACTTGACCCATATTAGAGACAAAAGTATGGGTTGACTAATATTGGATTTTCAGGGCCTTTACTGATACCAATTATTAAGACTTAATGAGACCGCACACCGATATTTGGAACTGAGATGCATTGACAATAAAATAAAAATCTCTGTCAAAATTCAGAATTTGTATAACAAACTCCAATACAAAACGTTGTTCAAATGCCTTTAGCAAATGTTCAATCAACAGCATATACAGCAAGCTGCAGGTTCGACTCTAGCCTCAGCCCTTTGCTGCATGTCACCTTCTCTCTCTCTCTTTTGTCCAGCTTTTATAGCCTGGAAAGGCTAAAGTGAGCGCTATCAAGCTAATGACCATCCCATGTCGGCAAGCTGCCTGATGAGGCCACATCAACCTCCAAGACAGTGGGAGGGGTATAATATATACAACAGTTAGTTCCAACCAAGCAATTTGATTGGCTGAGAGGCAGTCCATGAGTGCTGATATACAGCATGACTTAGACTTTTATCTCTGCATGTATCACTCCGTTTTACAGTTGTTATAAACCAATAATTAAGCAAACATTAGGGGTTGGTAGTTATTAATGTTACCATAGATTATATGAATGTTTTAAAAGCCAGGACATCCCGTCTGACCAGTAGCATCACTCGAAAAATACCTGAGCAAAATTCTGGCTCATGCAAAAGCCCTCGACCTGCAGTCCAGGAGGGGAGCAGCTGTGACAGAGAGCTTTTGGTATTCTGCTGTTCACTGGGAGTAAACCAGCGGTCAAAGATGTTTCAAGGATGTGCAGTGAGACAGAAACACACTCGTCTCACACTAACCACAGCCTGAGAGCCACTGCCACACACAAACTGTCCGATGTCTCTGTTGAGGTGACGGAGGTCGTAGCAGTGAGGGAACAAATGCCGGAGCGACGTACAGTCTGATCAGACTAACTCATCTGAATCACAGTCTGTTAACAGACTTATTTCACTGGAAACACACAGATAAATGGTCATGATACTGAGCAGCTGCTCTGTAGTAGCATATAGACTGAGTTTACATATAGTAGCAAGCTGGTGTGCAGGAACATTGTATGTGTTGCTAGGCAACAGCTGTCAGTATCAGCAGTTATGGATCTATTTGTGTCGGTGGAGCAAAAAACCCTCATTAAATAATCATAACCAAAATCATAATCTGTTGGCACTTATTACTGTTAACTATTAAATGGCACTTGTAGAACTGTTGTACAAAAGCAATATCACACTGGAGGTTGTGCTGTTGTGCTGTATATCATCACGGCTG
>NW_024629206.1:0-1758 GCF_008729295.1 Plectropomus leopardus
CAACTTGTCAAAAATTGCAAAAAAATAAAAAATAAAATAAATAAAATTATTTTATTTATTTTATTTTTTATTTTTTTGCAATTTTTGACAAGTTGCTTATTGCCTTTTCCCTCAGGAAAGAAATCAAAACTAATTTGCTAATGATCGAAAAGGTGTCTGAGTGCAGCACAAGAAAAGTGATGTGGACCCAAGTTCTAAAGGGTTAACAGTCACATACACTGAAAGAATTGCCAGAATATTAAATACCAAAATACTAGACCATTTTTAATTTTATGATGCAATATTATTAATCACTCAGCTCTAAATCTGGAAACTGGAAATAAATATTCTCTTATCAGCCCTTAATAAGTGAAAGCTGAACTCTGTGTTTGACGTCTTCGCTCAAAGATTAAAAAGACTCCACACTTTTCTCTCCTCGCCGCCTGACGGAGCAGAGACCCGCTGACAGCGTGGATCTCTCATTAGTGCGTCTCTGTGTTTCAGATGTGCTCAGCAGCAGCGAGCAGAGCGGCGGCGCCTTCACAGCAGCAGGTGAGTCCGAGTGACGTCAGCTGCAAACGCTGATCGAGTGACGCCGAGTCAGGGAGCTCAGAGGACGCCACCGCTACCCAATAATGTCCCGTCAGCTTTCTGCAGACGGTGCGTCAGTTTGCGAGCGGGTCGGCGATGTCGGATCAGACGAAGGTTGATTGGGAAGGAACGCAGACGGCTGAGTCACACCTCTGTGGCTCTGAGCCAATTAAAACAATGACCTCTGGACGGTTAATCCTGCAGCTTCCTGCCCACGCTCAGCTGGAGGGAAAAAATCAAGGCTGAGAGGAGCAGGAGGAGTCGAGGTAGAAGAGTTTATTAGAGAGGAGAACTTCAGAGGAAAAGCTTTGTCGAGCCTGTCGGAAACCCGTCAAGTTCAAGAGTTTTTGTGCTTTCTCACCGGAATTACGTCTTCAGGTTTTATTTCCGTCCGTCCCACTCTCGTCAACGCAAATTCTCAAGAATGCCTGGTGGGAATTTCTCAGACTCAGCGATTAGCTGATCCGATTTTGGTGGTCGTAGGTCAAAGGTCAAGGTCACGGTGACCTCATCCATCTCATTCTGGCAAATGCAATATCTCATTAACACCTTGAGGGAATTATTTCAAATTTGACACAAATGTTCAAGTGGACCCGAGGGTGAACTGATTTGATTTTGGTGGTCAAAGGTTACACTGACCTTGCATTTATCTCAGTCTTGTGAAAGTGATATCTCAAGAACATCCTGAGGGAATTTATTTAAATTTAGCATAAATGTCAACAATGAACAAATTTGTTTTTGATAGTTAAAGGTCAAGGTCAGAGTGACCTTGTGTGTCTTATTCTGTGAACACAATATCTCACAAATACCTTGTGTGATTTTTTTTTCCACATTTTTCACAAATGTTCACTTGACCTTGACATTAAGATGATTAGATTTGTTTTTTAAAGGTTATGGTCACTGTGGCCTTTTATCCATCAAATTTTTGTGAACGCAATATCTGGCCTTGAGGGAGCTTCCTGAAATTTGGCACAAATGTCCACTTGGATAAAAAAAAATTAAACTGATTAGAATCTGGTGGCCAAAGGTCAAGGTCGCGGTGACCTCATAGAACATTTTTTTGGCCATAACTGAAAAATGAATATGCTCAAAGTTCACAACAAATGACATTTTATATCCAAGAGCTCAAAGGTTAACTGACATTGTTTTTAACGTCATAGCTCAGGAGCAGCGATCCTGAAACTCTTC
>NW_024629207.1:0-1093 GCF_008729295.1 Plectropomus leopardus
TTATGATGATTATTATGTTTTTGTTGACACTGAAAGGTGTTAAATAGAGAGAAGAAAAACATTATAAATATATCTCAATATAATGTTCTTATTGTACAACACCACCTTTAATTATGAACTTAATATTAACAGAGAAATAAATTAACATATTTAAGATAATGTCAGCAGAAACTGAACATTACAAGCTTCATGATGAGATGCATTTCAACTGTACACGTGTATATACACAGTATATATGTGTGTGTGTGTTTATTTTAACACTTTTTATCAGGTAATTTCCTTGTTTGTTGTTTTTACATTTCTGTTCTTGCTCATTTTCAGGTAATTTTTTGCAACCATTCACTTTTTTTTTTTACTTATTTTAGGGTAAATTTTTAATAATTTCTTCTGTGGTTGCTCATTGCCTTCCTCGGATGTTTAAAAAAAAAAGAAAAAATCAAGCCACTTTGCTCACAATTCAGCATTTGAGCGTTTTATCTGAGGGGACAGTGTTAGAGAAGTTAGCAGCAGTGTTTGTTTGAACGAGGACGATGTAAGAGGAGAAATCGGCATGATGTCACCTGTTTTTGGGATTTGATAGCTGTAAAAATGAGCAGGAGAGATTAAGACTTGCATAGTGACTTTGTGTGCCGCTGAGTGGCTTAATTGATCATAATACTTCATAATTCATTGTAATTTATTAGTTGCAGTATTAATCTGAAAAGGTAAAATAACTAAAAAAAGAAAAAAAAACTTAAAAAAAAGTATAAAGTGAATTATTGGGCTCCAATAATGTTTGTTGTTTGTTATTTTATGTTAAATTCTTTATGCTGCTTTCTGGGCTTGGACTCCCTTTAAAAAGAGATTTTTAATTTCAGTGGGACTATTCCAGGTTAAAAAAAGGTTCAATAAAAATTCAAAATTAAGTAGATGCTGTAGTAAAGTACCTCAACATTGTACTAAAGTACTTGAGTACTTTAAAGGCTGCTCATTACAGGAGAGAGCAAACAGCGGACAGGTGGTGTCCCACACTGAGACAGGTGGAGTTCAGGTGAACTCTGACTCACCTGCTTGTCTCGACATGACGGCGCTGAGCTATGAACCATCTTGTCAA
>NW_024629208.1:0-2586 GCF_008729295.1 Plectropomus leopardus
TTTTTTTTTTTTGCTTTTCAAGTCAGATGTGTGTAATGATGGCTTTCAGGGACATTTTAAAAATATTTAAAAAGTTTGGTGGGTGTAAAACTTCCTCAACCCATATCCATTCCTTTTCATTATAATGTATATCATCATTTTTTTGAATCACTTTTTTGCTGAGAGCTTAAAAATCTGTCTCAGAGTTTTCACCTGACCACAAAGTGTCAGGTTTTGGAGTAAAGAAACCACAAAGGAACTCAAGTTAAGCACCGTGTCTTTACCAAGTCTCCCTTTAAACAGTTTGTACCTTGTAGTCAAGGTAATAACAGTTTTTATCCCGTACTTCAGTCTCACTGATAGTGTGCCAAATAAAATAGCTGAGTAGGCGTCGGGCATGTCTGTACAGGACACAATCAGTGCGAAAGATACTTCAGGTCATGAGTCATATGAGTTAAATTTAACTGTCAATACCCGTTTACACTGTGCTCTGAACATAGTGCTCTGAACATAGACACATTAACTGTCCCGTCCCAGTTTTTTGTTATTGACTTGTCTCAATAACAAAAAACTGTGAGCTGCAGCACGTATGACTTTTTAAAATGTTTTTTTCCTCTCCACACACTAAAAAAACAAAACAAAAATATCTGGCCCCCAATAGGGTGCTGAGTGCCCCCCCAACAGTTTTCTAAATAACAGTAAAAATATAGTGATTGACACTGGAAATTGTTTTGTTACTTTTAGGATACATAAGGTGCCAGAGTGCATAAAACGGCGTCAAAATAGAGCTTGTTTATCAAGGAAAAAGGTCCGAGCTAAGCCCCTAATGTCCCGAAATCCTAGAAATTTCCTAAAATCTGAGAAATGTCCTTAAATCCAAGAAACATTTCAAAATCCTACAAATGTCCTAAAATCCTGGAAATGTCATATAATCGGAGAAATGTCCTACAATCCAAGAAACGTCCTAAAATCTGCAAATGTCCTAAAATCCTAGAAATGTCTGAAATCTCCTAAAATCCTATAGAAACGTCCTAAAAACCCAGAAATGTCCTAAAACCTGAAAGTGTCTTAATATCCAAGAAATGTTGTATAATCCCACAAATGTCCTAAAATCTTAAAAATGTCCTAAAATCATGGAAACGTCCTAAAATCATGGAAACGTCCTAAATCCCACAAATGTCCTAAAATCCTAAAAACACCCAAAAATCATGGAAGCGTCCTAAACTCTAGAAATGTCCTAAAATCTGAAAAATGTCCTAACATCCTATAACAACATCCTAAAGTCCCACAAACATCCTAAAACCCTCGAAGAAGCGTTCTAAAAAAACCTAGAATTTTGCTGAAATCCTAGAAACATGCATGTGGCTGCTGCGATTGGCCCCTGGCCTCCTGTCATTTTGCAAAATTGTCCCCCGAGCGAAGAAGACGAGCGTCCCTGCCCGACATGCTGACTTTGTGGAATCATAATCACATAATATGATAGCAGAGTAGTCATTTTCTGTCTTGTGCGTCCTGGTTACCTTCACATCACCAGGGGTTTAATTACTGCTGTGCAAACCACACAGAGATGTCTCATGGGGGACGAGACGGAGAGACGAGTAAAGTCAGGTGAGACGGGAGGCTGCCAGTAACCCCAGACACGTTGAGGTTTTTTTATGTTCACAGACATGAGGGAGGAAGACGCTCTGCCAGGATGAGATGTGCACCGACATGAGAGGAATGAGCAGCGAGAGGGGAAGTACCGAGGTCAGAGACGGGCGTCAAAGTGTCCTCTGATCAAAGGACTATGCTGTGGGTAAGTGGCTCTCTTATCTTCCTCTGAGGTGTAAAGATGGATGGCTGCCAGTATCAGTCTGCGGCCTACACCTGTTTGTCAGTACAAGGAGTCAATTAAAATGCTTATTGTTGGTGTAAATTTTAATCTAACCCTCATTTTTGTTGATTCTTCAGCAGACTTATGAAAGAAAAGGTTTCAGTTCATGTGTTGCTACACACCAATTCAAAGGAGACCCCATCTGCTAAGCAACAATCCCCCAATGAGTGTCCTTGAGTTGCCTTGTGAGCTACAAACAAAAAAAAGTGTCATTAAAGCACAGCAAATGTTATTCTTCGTTTTATGAGAAGGCAGCAGCAAAGGGAAAGTGTTGGATTTAGGGGGAAATTGTAGTGGCAATAAGTATAAGAATGAAAAAAAAACACCATAACATAACAACATAAAATTAAAAAACAAACGCTATGTTGTTTCCTTCAAACATTGCGAAAAAACTTTAAAGAAAAAGATTACCGTTTTTTTCTGTACAAAAAAAACACCGAAATTTTTTAAAATGTCCACTTTTTTAAAAGAAAGCATGCCTATATTTAAAGAAAACATCCACATTTTAATTTAAAAATCACCTAAGTACTTTTTAAGAAAGAAAAGCCTTTGTATTTTTAATAAAACATTTAAGAAAATACCTTTTTTCTTCAAAAATTACAAAAAACTTATGAGAAAAAAAATCTTTATAACTTTTTTCCTTAAAAAAAATTAAAAAATAATTAAATACACCTTAATTAATTAATTTAAAAAATACAAAAAAGCATGCCAATGTTTGTTTTATTAAAAAAAAA
>NW_024629209.1:0-4213 GCF_008729295.1 Plectropomus leopardus
AATACATTTTTGTACTAATTAGACCTTATTTTGAGATTAATTAATTTAATGCCTTTAGTGTTAAAGGCACTTTTTTCGGGAACTGCAGGAACCCTGCGTGTGCTGTAACTGTGGGTTTTACAGAAACTAATTTCCCAAAATGTCTGATTGTGCCTTTAAAGCAGTGAAATGAAGAGATGTTTTAAACAAACCCAAACAAAGACAATAAAGAAGTGCCACATAAAGGGGCTCTTTAGTTATCTCCAGACATCTCCTCGATGTTTGGGATATACTGCAATGTTTTCTGAGAAAGAAAGCTGCAGTGAAAAAGCGATGTATGATTATTTCCACCAGGCCTCAATCCAAGCTACAATGTTTTTGTGTTTGTAACCACATCATCATGGTGGGTATGCGCAGCTGCCCTCGTAACGGGCAGGAAGAAGACCTTACAGCTGTTCTGCCTGATGCTAAAACTCTGAAATTACTGATCAAATTAAAAAAAAAAAAAAAAAAAAAGTAAAAAGGAAGTTGTTTGTTTTTATGTCATTCTGACCTTTTTCAAACACCATCACACAAAGCAGCTGCCATCCAAACAAACAGACCTCTGCTGCCCTTCAACGTGCACGGGCAGAAAAACACTGAGCCGACATAAACAGACCCACAAGACAATGACAAAATCTCTAACTTGATGACTTAAAATGACTCGGTGGTCCCTCTCTGGCCTACCGACTAACGCAGACAGAACACGGTCTACACTTTGGCCCTGACACGCCACGCCACATCTGGAGAAACTTAATGCAGAGCGATGGAAATACATCTTTCACTGCATTCAGTCTTCCTGAGAAAACTCTTCCACCTCTGTGGAATCATGTGAAGTTTTTCCACGTGGTTGTTTACTTTTGATTAAAGTACGGAGAAGGCTGGTTCAGGTCCAGCTCTCTGCGCTGTGAAGTCACTCAGGTCAGATCTTTTTTACGTGGTGCACCGCTGCTACTGATGGGACTGAGATTCTGCCTGTCGGCTACATTCAAAAGGTTTTTCAACTGTTATACACGTATCTTACTTTTGTAGTTTTGGCCATCTTCTCTATCAGTTATAAACACACTTTACTTATCAAAGGAGTTTTATTTAACATGTTGGTAATAATCTCTAAAAAATGGTTGGTCTCACAATAAAGTTGTTGTATAATAAGTGTTGTTGGAAACGTTTTTCTTCTCTGTGCACCTTGGAAATGTGTGAAAAATAATTTCTAATTGCACAGGAAAAACAAACGGCTCAATTTACTCCAACCTGTGTGAATATCTGACTGCTTGTGTTTGCTTTGTAACCGTAGGCAACAGTGATGTCATAGTGTACCGACACACCCTGTGGTGAACTCCTACATCAGTGCAGCGAAGTGAGACGTTACACCACTGGAGGTCAGCAGATTTTTAAGAGGCCTTAAGATCCTCTTTCATGTTGAAGTCGTGTTTCCAGATCTCAGTTTTTAACTTTAGGCTTAGGTGGTATGTAATATTTCATTCTTTTATGAAAGGGTACATGACGGTATAAGTGTGAGGCTTAATTGCCTCATTTCTGTTTAACTAGTTAGTAAGTCCACTGTTCCAACAATCACCGGCTCCGCTTTGGTCAAAATAAATCTTTTATCACCAAGTAACATGGAAAAAAAACGTTGTTCCCCAAGGTGTCTTTCTGCCTGCTGGCCGCCAGCTGTTTACAGTCCTGTAACTTATCCCTTCACCACTAGGTGTCGTCGTGTCGCACTACATACAATGAATTAAATAGAAAGAGAAGTACCTGCATTTATAAAGATATTGAAAAAAATACCGTCAGGGTTTCTAAGTACCCTGGTATACTGTAGTACCATGATACTGCTCAAGCCTTGTTATGTTTTCAGTAAAAGTGTCACCATGCCTGAAAGAAATGATGGCCAAAACTCTCACCGTAAGTCTCAAGTTACCATAAACAAGAAAAAACTTACTTTTAAAAGGTAAACCTGTGACTATGAGCCCTGAACTCCCCAACTTCTAACTCAAACTACAACAAAATGGGAGAGTTTATCTTTAAACTGAACCACTGACATCAAAAAACTAAACTGATCAATCACTGTGACTTTTACTTTGCGCTGGTGGCGAAAACATTTGACTGGTGGAAAAGACGATGTTTAGGGCTGGGCGATAGAGTTGAAATCAATGTCACTATATTAAGACGATATTTTCCCATATGACAAATGTTAACAATATCATACAGAAAATGCTCAAATTGATGTTCGCTACAATTAACTGTTTGCATGACATCATCCAAAATTATTCAAATGTGCAAAACAAAATTACGAGTAGCACATTTTCTCATGTTTTGAGTAAATTTAGTTTTAAAAAAATCTTAATTTGGACAAAAGAGACGGCACATGGGAAGAAAACGAAGACACGCAACTGACAATAAACAAAACATTATCACACACTGACATAGATTAGAGAAAAATTATGTCCTCAGCTACAGAAAATTCATTTGTGGTGAGGATACATTACATGGGAGGTTTTCTGTGGAAGATTACTGTAAAAATTTCATTACACATGCAAATTTGATGGCTTTTCCAAAACTTTCCATTTTTTTACTAATTATATGACTGTTCTAGGCCTATAAAATGTGATTGTGAAATTATCCATGACCATGGGAACCCTGTCATATATTTGTGATATGATACAACTGAAAGTCGAACAGGACACTGAATTATCGCCCAGCCCTACTGATGTGTTATTTTGCACATAGGTGGGAATTTTTCATGATACACAACTTTGTTCATTTCAAATGTGCTATGATTTAGGCAAACTTAATAAACAGCCTGCTCCCTATCAGTCAATCAATCAGTCGATCATTAAGATGGTTCTGAAATGTCTCATCGATATACTGCTTCTGCTTAAATTTCTTTTGTCAATTCAAGGTTTTGAAATGTGAAATAAGTTAATTTTGTTCATCACTAAGAAATGAAAGTCACATATCAGACATAATATTCACAAAAATGCTTTGGTCCTGATAGGGCTGTCACATTTTATATTATTTGCTTTCTATTTTACTATAAAATGCATTCAACTAGTGAGAATGAATTTAGTGTTTTCAAATTCATTCAAACTTGATTTCTTTTTTTAGAAAGTGACTGCCCTTTCCCTTATTGAGCATCAGACTTCTGCTTGACTACATTCATCTCCAAAGGTACAATAACTGAAATCATTTGACTTTTTTTCAGTCAGACATTAAAAAAAAAAAAAAAAAAAATCTATTGAGCTCTGTATCACCTTGAAATCATCCTCATTGGTCCAGCCACCCTGGAGCCAACTACAGCTGGACTGACCAGCAATGTAGAGGAGATTCGGTCGAGGGACAAGAGCAAGGTCCATTAGAGGATGTGCACACAGAGCTAAGTTACACCCAGGTAATCTCCGTTAATGTTGCTCAACATTTGGCAAAACTGGGTCAGGCCAAACTCTTCAAGTTCAAACCGTCGTGGAAAGAAAAGAGAAGCAGGAAGAAACAAAGCGTTAGGTGGAACAGTTATGACAGAAACAGATCAGCGACTGCTTCAGGGGTCAGTTCAGTGAGCTGCCGGGTCAGTTTAGTCCTACTTCTCCCTGAACTGTCAAACAGTGGTATTGAATCACCTTGTGAATTCGCCACCGTCTTACCGTCCAGTCCATCTTCTCCTGACTCCGAGCGCAGAAACAATCTCCATGCGTTGTGCTTCTCCTCGTCCTCCCTCACACCCCGGAGTCCGTGTACATGCCGTTGATCAGGTAGTCCACCTGCGTGTAGTCCTTCCTCCTGTAGCTCTCATAGGCCTGTGTGACGAAAACGCCCACCGTGACCAAAAAGAAGAGCAGGCCGAAGAGCAGCACGGCCAGTAAGGACGCCGTATCCACCAGCTGCCTCGTCAGAGCAGCCCCTGCGACATCTACCACGGCGACCCTTGTTCCCGTGGTGACCTGCTCCTTGGGATTGGCGGTAGGACTGGCACTGGTAACAGGTCCTCTGGGTGCAGAGGTCTGAACTGGTGGAATCCCAGTACTTGGGACGTTTGGCTGTGGCGTGGCAACTGCTGGTGGTGGTGGTGGTGGCATCTTTGTACCTGTGGTTGTAGCTATAGCAACGGTTGTGGTGGCACTTTTCGTTGTTACAGTTGTTGCAGGGTGTGCTGCTGCTGCTGTAGATGTTGCTGCTGCTGTAGATGTTGCTGCTGCTG
>NW_024629210.1:0-3476 GCF_008729295.1 Plectropomus leopardus
GGGGGGGGGGGGGGGATTACAGTGTGTTTGTCCAGGAGATTATTATCCACACACACACGCTTCCCAGGGATAAACACAGCCGTGACAGCGTTCTAATAATGTTTCACCTTTATCAGGACACACAAATGTGCACTTTGTGTCTGTTTGCTTTCCGAAGCAGAAGTCATGCCACAAACGAAGACAAACATCAAGTGGTGCAGTAAATTGGAAATTCTTTTTTCCCGTATCTAAATCCTTTGAATTCTCCAGGTCCCCAAAGTAATTAGAGTCTCCGGCGAGTGGGGCTCATAGGGGTGCCCAGAGTCCCTCTGCTCAAATAGAGGGAATGCCCTATGCCTGGCCATAAGAAAATGATGTCCCAGCCCTCCTCCATCAATTACCCCCTCACAGCTCAAATTTACATCAGGTGCTCCTCGCTGCAGCAAATATTTGCAGTCGTGCACTTGCCTTCAGGCTTTCAAACACCTCGACAAAATGCAAAAAAATAGTTGTGTATTTTAATATCAACCTCACTTTGCAGGTATTTTCTAGAAGCATTACCATCTTGTGTGTACATGCTGGTGATAAGCCTCATACAGCTGTAGGCTCGGTGCAGGTGTCCAGACTTGGAAGACAGTAACCACAATCATGGCGCCCAGAGGGGGAGTGTTATCTGCTGGGCAGTAGGCGGGTGTTTAACAGGACCCTGATAGCCTGTCCTCACCTGGCCTGAGGCACAGTATCAGACTCCCTGTCAAAAGAAGATGAAGTCAACACACAGCAGTCTGGCTTGGGTTAATAGCACTAAACGTAAAGGGTCAGGACTTCTATTATGGACCAGTGCCTTATCAAACCTATACCAGTCACCTGTCAATCACCTGACTTACTTGCTAGCCATCTGACTGAGTCTTCAATTATAAATGACACGTGTGTACAAAGGAACACTATATCTGTGAAGTGCAGCTGGTCATTTTTCACTTTCTTTTGACAATCATACAGATGTAGTCGTGCAGAGTAAAGCTGACAGATGAGATGGAGAAATGTCTAACTGGGAGATTTTTAAGGCCAATCTTGATTTGGAAAAAAAAATATTTATTGTAGTAATAAGCAGAGGTGTCTTCTTAAGGCACATGACTTGGACTTCCAGACTTTGGAAATGACAAAATCCAAAAAAACAAAATTGCAACTTAACTTGGACTTCAACACCAATGACTATAACTCTACATGGCTATAACTTGAGCCTTTTGACTTGAAACCTTGCCCCCCCCCAATCAAAAATGAAAAGGTATGTTCTTTAAAAAGTGTGCTACAAATCAATTTATTTCCCAATTCAAATAAAATTTACATTATGCAAGTCTTTAATTAATTCTCCAGATGATCCGCTTTGTTTGAACCTATCTGACATTGTCCGATCAAGTTGCACAAGAGAACCATGCAGAACTGAAGTTACTGTTCTCAGTGCCGGTGAGAAAGAATTATTTTCAAGTTTTATTTGCATACCAAAACTAATAATGGATTGCAGTCAGTTTGTAACATCTGGGGCTAAAAAAATGAAGCCATCACTGAAGTGCCAAAAACATAAGTAAAGTTATGTTAACTACTTCCATTACTTTTACAGTCTATGATTGCAGTAAGCAAAACCTGTGGGCCAAAAACAACCGCTTCTAACAAATAAATACAAATGTGAAAGCATTTATGATTTTTCTTTTTTAATACAGTATGCTATTAGCTACTCTGTTGCATTATGACTATAGGACTCAAGACTTGTCTATTGACTTGGGACTTGACTTAAGACTTAAGCGTCAAGACTTGAGTCCTAGTTTTGACCTGCAAAACAATGACTTGATCAGCCCTCTGGTACTAAATAATAAAGAGGTTTTTTTTGTTTTTTTTTTGTTTTTTTTTTAATCTTTTTAAGAGATATTGTACTAAAAAGCTAACAAGCTAAAAGCAAAGCGTTATCTTGGGAGTCAGTATTCTATTCCCGGGCCCGAGCCACTTCACCCCTCTCTTCAGCACGTTGTTTCACCATAGATCATTCGTTATTGACTCATTGTTTCGTCCTTTTGGTCTCTTACACCCTCACGCCTCTCATTATCCCCAGCTGCTTTTCTTTCTATAAGAAAAAACTCAATGTACATTCAAGTGGAACACGAGCATATTTGCTTTATTCCACCTCTTTCATTTCTGCAATCTCTATACCCACCCCTCACTCCTCTGCCTCTTTGTTCTTGTTTTCAATTCTTCTCTGGCCCCATCCCTCTTTTCCTATTTTTCCTGTCAATGGACTGATTTCTTTTTATCCAGGAGCGCAGAAGATTAACAGATATTGTATCATGGCCAAGACAGGCAAAGCCCCTCTCTGTCCCTGACATCTAATTAATGGTAATCCTTTAATCTGCTGCTTGTAGTGCAGACCCCTTGGTCGCTGTCCCATTTGCAGCAACAGAAGCGAGTCTGAAGAAGGGACAGAGATAGAGTGGGTCTGCTCACTCAGCAGGTCGAACTACTGGGCTGCTTTGGACAAAGACACATGAAACACAGAGAGACAGTGTCTTTTTCATTTCTAGGGATTACACATTTGTGTGACTCAGTGACGGTTTGTTCCAGCCGCTGTTGTTAGAGACATTTTGCATTACATTCCAGGCTATGAATAAGGAGTTTTGCACTGTGTACTTAGCATTGGTGACATTGATGATTAAATACATCATTGCACATACGCATGCACACAAACATGCACATGCAAACACACGCTGAGCTTAATCTAGTACTGGCTGTGCAGAGATGACATCTGTATTTACGGCATCAACCTTGCGCTGTCGACACAGATGTAATTAACAACAGGGGCGAGGGAAGCAAATCCTCCTATCTTAATTAACTTAATTAATAGATATAAATAATCACCTTCAGCCTGTCTTCATTTGTTAAGCAATAAAACCGGGTATTAAAACCTCATCTTGATTCTGTCATAAACAATATGCAGTCTCTTTCTCTGACGGTGACACCACAGATGGTGTTTGGATGTTGTTGACAGCCTTACTGCGGCGGTGCTGTCTTGGACTTCCAAAAAAGATGCTGCAGCTCCTACCAGCCAAGTTCATGTGACAAACTTATGTGCAACCAGACTGCAATGAGTAATCGGCTGCAGAAAAGTCTAAAATAAATATATAACTCTCATACCATCTGCATTGTATTATTCATTTGCTGAGCAGACAGGGCAAGCCCTCCCAAGATGGAACACTGTTTTCGCTCTTAGGTGTTTGCTCATTATCAGCCAGGTTTGATTAATCAATTAACACCAAAAGTTAATGATCAGTAGGAGAACATTTTCTTGTATTTTTGCCAAGTCCTAGCACAGTGGCGTTAATTGGCAGAGCCGCAAAGGTGGTGGAGCATATCCAAGGGCAAACAGAAAGGACAGTAGCACCTTTTACATGCACGCAGCAGCAAATTTCATGACAAATTCACCTTCGATCCAGACATAAAGACCAGTCTGT
>NW_024629211.1:0-2575 GCF_008729295.1 Plectropomus leopardus
GGGAGACAGACTTCTCTCTGCAGGGTTGCAGCTCAATGTGTCTGCATGAAAAATTGAATCGACGCCCTGCAGAGCCTGAAGGATATCCAGAGTCACGTCAGCATGTTCTGCGTCTCCTCCGGCTGCAGGTGATTTATCTGAATAACAGGAAACGTCAAACTCTTCAACAAGAGGAAGAAACACACTGCAGTGTCCTCTCACAGCTCCCAAACCTCGCTCACAACTCTGACTTCCTGACGAATCTGTGTGTGTGTGTGTGTGTGTGTGTGTGTGTGTGTGTGTCATCGTAATTTATGGCTACTTCCAGACAGGAAGATCTGTCTTCACAAAGTTAAGTGGTGTTGATGTATTGGAAATATATTCTACGGAGAACATAACGAAGACTTATACACACCTTCGCTTTTAGAAATGTGTTAATAAAAAGTAGAAGAGATGGGAAAAAAAACACAACAGTGATTCAGTTTCAGACTCCAGGTTAACCCTTTAAGACCTCAGCAAATTGGCTTTGTTTCTTTCAAAAACGTGAAGAAGTTAATGAGCAACGAAGGAGGAAAGGACCAGAAAAATTACCATGAGACCAGTGAAAAAGGCAAGAAAATTACCTGAAAGCCAGTAGAACCAAACCGAACCGAACCGAACCGAACCGAAACCAACCAAAACCAAACCAAACCAAACCAAACCAAAACAAAACAAAACAAAACAAAACAAAACAAAACAAAACAAAACAAAAGGGATTCAAAAATTAGCAAGAAACTAGTGAAAAAAGAAAAAGGAAAGGAAAAAAAAGGAAAATTACCTGAAAGTCAATAGAAAAAACAAAACAAATCAATACAAGAAAAAAGACAAAACACAACAAAGAAAAATAATAAGGCAACAAGACTTGAAAAAGTTGCTTCAAAATTACAATAATTATGTAAAAATAATTCTAAATATCTAATTACAATTATTTTCCCCAGACTTTTCTTTTTTTTCACCTAAATTTATTTTTTCTTTACTTTTTTCCAATTCATGGAACATTTCTTTCCAAAATTGCTCATTGCCTTTTTTTTCTTCTCAAATGTTCTTTAAGGAAATTGTATCAATTTACTTGAAGTTCAAAGGTTTAAATAATTCTGAAAGGTATCTGAGAGCAGCACAAGAGAAGCGACACCTTACTTTTATAAACATATTGATAAAATTGAAAATGTTTTCAGAAAAAACACATGTGCAGCTGCAGGTTTTCCACAGAGGGGAGCTGTTTGCTGACATGCTGGCTGTCACTCACTGCGTGCGCCCACACAGACTGAAATCATCGCTGAAAATAAAATCTTTTCATCATCAGAAGAACGTCCTCTCACGTCTTCATTCCAAAAATACACCCACTTAATGTTGCATCAGCTTCATGATGCACAGGCTGAAAGCTGTACGCTGAACTACTGGATTTTTAAGAAAACTTAAACACAATAACTGGATTGACAACAAGAGCATTACCTCAGATATTTTACTAAATTAACCCTTTGACACCTGGAGTGACATCACTGCTTTCAGATAAATCTTTACAAGTATTTAACCCTTTGAAACCTGAGCAAATCGGTGCGATTTCTTCCAAAAAACATGGGAAAAAGCCAATATGCAACTTGGTAAGAACTGCTCCACACTGGGAGAAATGATTAGATTTAGAACATTTGTTTTTAAGAAAATCTAGGGGGAAAACATCTGGGGGAAAAAAAGAAAAAAAGATGGGAAAAAAATTTAATTTCTAATTTTAATAATTACGTATTTTAATGATGATGTTACAAAATTACTATACTTTTTACACACTTTTCTCAGGTAATTTCCTTCTTTGCATTTTTTTTCTATTTCTTTTTACTAATTTTCTGGTAATTTTCATGTATTTTTTTGCTAATTCTTGGGTATTTTCTTTTTTTATTGCTTCTTATGTTTTTTTCAAAGAAGTAAAGACAATTTGCTTAGGTTTTAAAGGGTTAAAAGGCTGTTCTCTCTTTTTATTTTGAGGTTAGTAAAGGCATGCATTTTATCTTTTTTATTATTTGGGCTAATATTCCTTACACAGAGAATCAAACGAGTCAGCAGACGTGCTCGACTCTGAAAATAATTTATTTTTAAAAGATGATCAAGAACTCTTTCGACTGACATTTCAGCAGGCAGAGTCAAAACAGACCAAGAGAGTTTTTGTCTAATTACAACTTTAAACAGTCAAACTACAATAACCTTATAAATTATGATAAAGATCATCGATGAATAAAAATGTAAATATGCAGGTCAGTGTGTATTTGTGATTGTGTGACTGAAGGAAAAAGATTAATAGAAAGTTGTGCGTCACTTCAGCTTCCTCTCACACACCCAGTGGTGTCGTTCTGAGCAGTCTGCAGGGACCAGTATCACAGTGCCGGGCAGCAATTGGTCTGAATAGGCACAGTCGAAATGTCGATAACCAGGCAGCAGCTTCAGCCTGTCACTACAACACACATTTCACAGCATCATCATCATCATCATCATCAAACTTTACAATCCATGTTCTCACAGCTCTGGTTCTTTCTCTCTGCAGGCTGATGAAACTTTGGTCGTTTTTTTT
>NW_024629212.1:0-8060 GCF_008729295.1 Plectropomus leopardus
ACTATAGTAAGGCGACAAATGTCAAAATTTGATATGTCCCAAAAACATCTGAAAACAGCTGAAAACACCTTAGAATACCCTGCCAAGAAACGCCATAGCATAGAAATGTGAGAAAATGGCTAAAAACATCATAATTTCTCATGTCGAAAAAATGACCAAAAATCCAAGACTATAGTAAGGCGAAAAATGTCAAAATTTAACACGTCCCAAAAACATGTGAAAAAAACTGAAAACAGCTTAGAATAACCTGCCAAGACACGCCATAGCATAGAAATTTGAGAAAATGGCTAAAAACATCATAATTATTCATGTCGAAAAAATGACCAAAAATCCAAGACTATAGTAAGGCGAAGAATGTCAAAAATCTGACATGTCCCAAAAACAGCTGAAAACAGCTTAGAATACCCTGCTAATTCACACCATAGCATAGAAATTTGAGAAAATGGCCAAAAACATCATAATGATTCATGTCGAAAAAATGACCAAAAATCCAAGACTATAGTAAGGCAAAAAATTTCAAAATTTGACATGTCTCAAAACATCTGAAAACAGCGGAAAACAGCTTAGAATAACCTGCTAATTCACGCCATAGCATAGAAATTTGAGAAAATGCCTAAAAACATCATAATTATTCATGTCGAAAAAATGACCAAAAATCCAAGACTATAGTAAGGCGAAAAATGTCAAAATTTGACATGTCCCAAAAACAGCTGAAAACAGCTTAGAATACCCTGCTAATTCACGCCATAGCATAGAAATTTGAGAAAATGGCCAAAAACATCATAATTTCGCATGTCGAAAAAATGACCAAAAATCCAAGACTATAGTAAGGCGAAAAATGTCAAAATTTGACATGTCCCAAAAACATCTGAAAAAAGCTGAAAACAGCTTAGAATACCCTGCCAAGACACGCCATAGCAGAGAAAGTAGCAAAAATGGCAGAAAACATAATAATTTTGCCTGTCGAAAAAGTGACCAAAAATCCAAGACTATAGTAAGGCGAAAAATGTCAAAATTTGACATGTCCCAAAAACATCTGAAACAGCTGAAAACAGCTTAGAATACCCTGCCAAGAAACGCCCATAGCATAGAAATTTGAGAAAATGGCTAAAAACATCATAAATTTTCATGTCGAAAAAATGACCAAAAATCCAAGACTATAGTAAGGCGAAAAATGTCAAAAATTTGACATGTCCCAAAAACAGCTGAAAAACAGCTTAGAATACCCTGCTAATTCACGCCATAGCATAGAAATTGAGAAAATGGCCAAAAACATCATAATTATTCATGTCGAAAAAAATGACCAAAAATCCAAGACTATAGTAAGGCGAAAAATTTCAAAATTTGACATGTCTCCAAAAACATCTGAAAACAGCTGAAAACAGCTTAGAATAACCTGCCAAGACACGCCATAGCATAGAAATTTGAGAAAATGCCTAAAAACATCATAATTATTCATGTCGAAAAAATGACCAAAAATCCAAGACTATAGTAAGGCGAAAAATGTCAAAATTTGACATGTCCCAAAAACAGCTGAAAACAGCTTAGAATACCCTGCTAATTCACGCCATAGCATAGAAATTTGAGAAAATGGCTAAAAACATCATAATTTTCATGTCGAAAAAATGACCAAAAATCCAAGACTATAGTAAGGCAAAAAATGTCAAAAATTTGACATGTCCCAAAAACAGCTGAAAAAAGCTGAAAACAGCTTAGAATACCCTGCCAAGACACGCCATGGCAGAGAGAAAAGTAGCAAAAATGGCAGAAAACATAATAATTTTGCATGTCGAAAAAGTGACCAAAAATCCAAGACTATAGTAAGGCGAAAAATGTCAAAATTTGACATGTCCCAAAAACATCTGAAAACAGCTGAAAACAGCTTAGAATACCCTGCCAAGACACGCCATAGCATAGAAATTTGAGAAAATGGCAAAAACATCATAATTATTCATGTCGAAAAAATGACCAAAAATCCAAGACTATAGTAAGGCGAAAAATGTCAAAAATTTGACATGTCCCAAAAACATCTGAAGCTGAAAACAGCTTAGAATACCCTGCTAAGACACGCCATAGCATAGAAATTTGAGAAAATGGCCAAAAACATCATAATTTCTCATGTCGAAAAAATGACCAAAAATCGAAGACTATAGTAAGGCAAAAAAATGTCAAAAAATTTGACATGTCCCAAAAACATCTGAAAAAAGCTGAAAACAGCTTAGAATACCTGCCAAGACACGCCATAGCAGAGAAATTTGAGAAAATGGCAAAAACATCATAATTTCTCATGTCGAAAAAATGACCAAAAATCCAAGACTATAGTAAGGCGAAAAATGTCAAAATTTGACATGTCCCAAAAACATCTGAAAACAGCTGAAAACAGATTAGAATAACCTGCCAAGACACGCCATAGCATAGAAATTTGAGAAAATGGCTAAAAACATCATAATTTATTCATGTCGAAAAAATGACCAAAAATCCAAGACTATAGTAAGGCGAAAAATGTCAAAATTTGACATGTCCCAAAAACAGCTGAAAACAGCCTAAAACAGTTTAGAATAACCTGCCAAGAAACACGCCATAGCATAGAAATTTGAGAAAATGGCTAAAAACATCATAATATTCATGTTGAAAAAATGTGACCAAAAATCCAAGACTATAGTAAGGCGAAAAATGTCAAAATTTGACATGTCCCAAAAACATCTGAAAACAGCTGAAAACAGCTTAGAATAACCTGCCAAGAAACGCCATAGCATAGAAATTTGAGAAAATGGCTAAAAACATCATAATATTCATGTCGAAAAAATGACCAAAAATCCAAGACTATAATAAGGCGAAAAATGTCAAAAATTTGACATGTCCCAAAAACATCTGAAAAAGCGCTTAGAATACCCTGCCAAATTCACGCCATAGCATAGAAATTTGAGAAAATGGCAAAAACATCATAATTTTCCCATGTCGAAAAAATGACCAAAAATCCAAGACTATAGTAAGGCAAAAAATTTCAAAATTTGACATGTCCCAAAAACAGCTGAAAAAAGCTGAAAACAGCTTAGAATACCCTGCCAAGACACGCCATAGCAGAGAAAGTAGCAAAAATGGCAGAAAACATAATAATTTTGCATGTCGAAAAAGTGACCAAAAATCCAAGACTATAGTAAGGCGACAAATGTCAAAATTTGACATGTCCCAAAAACATCTGAAAACAGCTGAAAACAGCTTAGAATAACCTGCTAAGACACGCCATAGCATAGAAATTTGAGAAAATGGCTAAAAAACATCATAATGATTCATGTCGAAAAAATGACCAAAAATCCAAGACTATAGTAAGGCGAAAAATGTCAAAATTTGACATGTCCCAAAAAACAGCTGAAAACAGCTGAAAACAGCTTAGAATAACCTGTCAAGACACGCCATAGCATAGAAATTAGAAAATGGCAGAAAACATCATAATTTGTCATGTCGAAAAAATGACCAAAAATCCAAGACTATAGTAAGGCGAAAAATGTCAAAATTTGACATGTCCCAAAAACATCTGAAAAAAGCTGAAAACAGCTTAGAATACCCTGCCAAGACACGCCATAGCATAGAAATGTGAGAAAATGGCTAAAAACATCATAATTTCATGTCGAAAAAATGACCAAAAATCCAAGACTATAGTAAGGCAAAAAATTTCAAAATTAACATTTCCTCAAAACATCTGAAAAAAGCTGAAAACAGCTTAGAATAACCTGCCAAGACACGCCATAGCAGAGAAATTTGAGAAAATGGCTAAAAACATCATAATTTCTCATGTCGAAAAAATGACCAAAAATCCAAGACTATAGCAAGGCGAAAAATGTCAAAATTTGACATGTCCCAAAAACATCTGAAAAAAGTTACAAACAGCTTAGAATACCCTGCCAAGACACGCCATAGCATAGAAATTTGAGAAAATGGCTAAAACCATCATAATTTGTCATGTTGAAAAAATGATCAAAAATCCAAGACTATAGTAAGGAGAAAAATGTCAAAATTTGACATGTCCCTCAAAAACATCTGAAAACAGCTGAAAACAGCTTAGAATAACCTGTTCACACACCCCATAGCATAGAAATTTGAGAAAATGGCTAAAAACATCATAATTTGTCATGTCGAAAAAATGACCAAAAATCCAAGACTATAGTAAGGCGAAAAATGTCAAAATTTGACATGTCTCAAAAACATCTGAAAAAAGCTGAAAACAGCTTAGAATACCCTGCCAAGACACGCCATAGCAGAGAAAGTAGCAAAAATGGCAAAAAACATAATAATTTTGCATGTCGAAAAAATGACCAAAAATCCAAGACTATAGTAAGGCGAAAAATGTCAAAATTTGACATGTCCCAAAAACATCTGAAAACAGCTGAAAACAGCTTAGAATAACCTGCTCACACACCCCATAGCATAGAAATTTGAGAAAATGGCAGAAAACATCATAATTTGTCATGTCGAAAAAATGACCAAAAATCCAAGACTATAGTAAGGCGAAAAATGTCAAAATTTGACATGTCCCAAAAACATCTGAAAAAAGCTGAAAACAGCTTAGAATAGTCTGCCAAGACACGCCATAGCATAGAAATTGAGAAAAGTGGCTAAAAACATCATAATTATTCATGTCGAAAAAATGACCAAAAATCCAAGACTATAGTCAGGCAAAAAATTTCAAATTTGACATGTCCCAAAAACATCTGAAAAAAGTCGCAAACAGCTTAGAATACCCTGCCAAGACACGCCATAGCAGAGAAAGTAGCAAAAATGGCAGAAAACATAATAATTTTTCCTGTCGAAAAAAGTGACCAAAAATCCAAGACTATAGCAAGGGGAAAACTGTCAAAATTTGACATGTCCCAAAAACATCTGAAAAAAGCTGAAAACAGCTTAGAATACCCTGCCAAGACACGCCATAGCAGAGAAAGTAGCAAAAATGGCACAAAACATAATAATTTTGTACATCGACAAAGTGACCAAAAATCCAAGACAAAGGCGAAAAAATGGTCAATTTTTGACATGTCCCCAAAACATCTGAAAACAGCTGAAAACAGCTTAGAATAACCTGCTCACACACGCCATAGCATAGAAATGTGAGAAAAATGGCCAAAAAAACATCATAATTTCTCATGTCGAAAAAATGACCAAAAATCCAAGACTATAGTAAGGCAAAAAATTTCAAAACTTGACATGTCCTCAAAAACATCTGAAAAAAGCTGAAAACAGCTTAGAATAACCTGCCAAGACACGCCATAGCATAGAAATTTGAGAAAATGGCTAAAAACATCATAATTTCTCATGTCGAAAAAATGACCAAAAATCCAAGACTATAGTAGGCGAAAAATGTCAAAAATTTGACATGTCCCAAAAACATCTGAAAAAAGCTGAAAACAGCTTAGAATACCCTGCCAAGACACGCCATAGCATAGAAATTTGAGAAAATGGCTAAAAACATCATAATTATTCATGTCGAAAAAATGACCAAAAATCCAAGACTATAGTAAGGCGAAAATGTCAAAATTTGACATGTCCCAAAAACAGCTGAAAACAGCTGAAAACAGTTTAGAATAACCTGCCAAGAAACGTTATAGCATAGAAATTTGAGAAAATGGCTAAAAACATCATAATGATTCATGTTGAAAAAATGACCAAAAATCCAAGACTATAGTAAGGCGAAAAATGTCAAAATTTGACATGTCCCAAAAACATCTGAAAAAAAGCCTGCAAACAGCTTAGAATAACCTGCCAAGAAACGTTATAGCATAGAAATTTGAGAAAATGGCTAAAAACGTCATAATGATTCATGTTGAAAAAATGTTCAAAAATCCAAGACTATAGTAAGGCGAAAAATGTCAAAATTTGACATGTCCCAAAAACATCTGAAAAAAGCTGAAAACAGCTTAGAATACCCTGCCAAGACACGCCATAGCAGAGAAAGTAGCAAAAATGGCAGAAAACATAATAATTTTGCCTGTCGAAAAAGTGACCAAAAATCCAAGACTATAGTAAGGCGAAAAATGTCAAAATTTGACATGTCTCAAAAACATCTGAAAACAGCTGAAAACAGCTTAGAATACCCTGCCAAGAAACGCCATAGCATAGAAATTTGAGAAAATGGCTAAAAACATCATAATTTCTCATGTCGAAAAAATGACCAAAAATCCAAGACTATAGTAAGGCGAAAAAAATGTCAAAAATTTGACATGTCCCAAAAAAAAACAGCTGAAAACAGCTTAGAATACCCTGCTAATTCACGCCATAGCATAGAAATTTGAGAAAATGGCCAAAAACATCATAATTTCTCATGTCGAAAAAATGACCAAAAATCCAAGACTATAGTAAGGCAAAAAATTTCAAAATTTGACATGTCTCAAAAACATCTGAAAACAGCGGAAAACAGCTTAGAATAACCTGCTAATTCACGCCATAGCATAGAAATTTGAGAAAATGCCTAAAAACATCATAATTATTCATGTCGAAAAAATGACCAAAAATCCAAGACTATAGTAAGGCGAAAAATGTCAAAATTTGACATGTCCCAAAAACAGCTGAAAACAGCTTAGAATACCCTGCTAATTCACGCCATAGCATAGAAATTTGAGAAAATGGCCAAAAACATCATAATTTCTCATGTCGAAAAAATGACCAAAAATCCAAGACTATAGTAAGGCGAAAAATGTCAAATTTTGACATGTCCCAAAAACAGCTGAAAACAGCTGAAAACAGCTTGGAATAACCTGCCAAGACACGCCATAGCAGAGAAAGTAGAAAAATGGCAGAAAACATAATAATTTTGCCTGTCGAAAAAGTGACCAAAAATCCAAGACTATAGTAAGGCGAAAAATGTCAAAATTTGACATGTCTCAAAAACATCTGAAAACAGCTGAAAACAGCTTAGAATACCCTGCCAAGAAACGCCATAGCATAGAAATTTGAGAAAATGGCTAAAAACATCATAATTTCTCATGTCGAAAAAATGACCAAAAATCCAAGACTATAGTAAGGCGAAAAAATGTCAAAAATTTGACATGTCCCAAAAAACAGCTGAAAACAGCTTAGAATACCCTGCTAATTCACGCCATAGCATAGAAATTTGAGAAAATGGCCAAAAACATCATAATTTCTCATGTCGAAAAAATGACCAAAAATCCAAGACTATAGTAAGGCAAAAAAAATTTCAAAATTTGACATGTCTCAAAAACATCTGAAAACAGCTGAAAACAGCTTAGAATAACCTGCTAAGACACGCCATAGCATAGAAATTTGAGAAAATGGCTAAAAACATCATAATTATTCATGTCGAAAAAATGACCAAAAATCCAAGACTATAGTAAGGCGAAAATCAAAATTTGACATGTCCCAAAAACATCTGAAAAAAGCTGAAAACAGCTTAGAATACCCTGCCAAGACACGCCATGGCAGAGAAAGTAGCAAAAATGGCAGAAAACATAATAATTTTGCCTGTCGAAAAAGTGACCAAAAATCCAAGACTATAGTAAGGCGACAAATGTCAAAATTTGATATGTCCCAAAAACATCTGAAAACAGCTGAAAACAGCTTAGAATACCCTGCCAAGAAACGCCATAGCATAGAAATTTGAGAAAATGCCTAAAAACATCATCATTATTCATGTCGAAAAAATGACCAAAAATCCAAGACTATAGTAAGGCGAAAAATGTCAAAATTTGACATGTCTCAAAAACAGCTGAAAAAAGCTGAAAACAGCTTAGAATAACCTGCTAATTCACGCCATAGCATAGACATTTGAGAAAATGCCTAAAAACATCATAATTATTCATGTCGAAAAAATGACCAAAAATCCAAGACTATAGTAAGGCGAAAAATGTCAAAAATTTGACATGTCCCAAAAACAGCTGAAAACAGCTTAGAATACCCTGCTAATTCACGCCATAGCATAGAAATTTGAGAAAATGGCCAAAAACATCATAATTTCTCATGTCGAAAAAATGACCAAAAATCCAAGACTATAGTAAGGCAAAAAAATTCAAAATTTGACATGTCCCAAAAACATCTGAAAAAAGCTGAAAACA
>NW_024629213.1:0-4708 GCF_008729295.1 Plectropomus leopardus
ATTATTATCATCATCATCATTATTATTATATATGTGAAACCTGCTGTACTGATGAGTCTGTAGAGGATAAAAGTCTGTATAATGAGTTCTTGTGTCTGCGTGTGACAGACAGCGGGGTGATCAGTGTGCAGGCGGCTCTGTACGGACGCGCAGACACCGAGACCTGCAGCGAAGGAAAACCTCCACAACAGCTGTCCAACACAAAGTGCTCTCAGCAGGGCGCCGTCGACGTCCTCCGGAAAAGGTAACAAGCCAGAAAGCAATCTCTAATATTAGCCAAAAGTACAACAGTATATATGTTACAGTACTTTTATTTTCTTTGTGTTTCCTGCAGATGTGATGGAAAGAAAGTGTGTGAACTGAACACAAAGATCCTTCGGACTTCTGATCCCTGCTTTGGCATCTTTAAATATCTGGAGACCAACTACACCTGCTTCCCTGCAGGTCAGTCATCCCTTTGTGTTATTAATTTAATGTCAGGTTTTCGTCATGATGCCACAATGTTCTTAGATCGAAAAAAAGAGAATTATTTTCAATATACCACATGCTCAACAGAGTATTTTTTCATCCATTTTTAATGTATTTTATTCATGTATTTTCATGTACTTAGCATGTATTTTCTCTGTGTGGCAAATATGTTAAAAATAGATAAATAATGAAATAAAAGAAATAAATAAAAGAAATTATGTCATCAGGTGGGAAAAAGGAAAAAGCCCAGAGAGACACTCAGAAATAATACGAAATAAAACACAACAAAAATACACAATCTTGCCAAAATGTGTTCGATATGTATGTACACAGCTAAAATTATGTTTTTAAAAAACAATAAAAAAAAGAAGAATGAAAAGTGTGTAAAATGCACCAAACAGTCCTTCAGGGTTAACAGTGTGATGCTGTCTAATCTGATTTATGTTATTTTGGCAGTCCACCTTGTTGTATGTGAGCACTCTTTGGCACACCTACAATGTGGTAAGATTACTTCATATTATATTTTCATTGCATTTCTACACTGAGATCAATATTGAGTCTGCTCGTGCTGTCCTCCTGGTCTCCTCAGATGTCGGTCAGGTCATATTTGTGTACGGAGCTCATTATGGACGCCAGGACCAAACAACATGCTCTTACCAGCGATCTGCCTCTCAGCTCAAAAACGTCAACTGCGCGAGTACCTCCAACGCGGTGGCTGAAAGGTACGCTGCCCGATCTTTGTTGATTCGAACTCTGGGTCGTGGATTGTGGAAATCAAAAATACCTGCATCCCAAAAACACCTGCATCCCAAAAACACCTGCATCCCAAAAACACCTGCACAGATTTATGATGCGAATGACACCGAAGATGCAGTGGTGGAGAAATATTCAGATTCTTTACTTGAGTAAAAGTATAAATACCACACTTAAAAAATACAACCTCAATTCCCCCCAAAAGTTGTGATGCTATGTAAACACAAAAAAAACAGAATGTATTTATTTGTGAATCTTTTTGACAGATGTTAAGTTGAATCGAATACGAAAGTACAAAGAAGAATTTGATGCTTGCAACACTTTCAAAAAGGATTCGAACAGGAGCCTGTTTACTAATTTTTGAAGTTTTAAAAGAGAAATTATTTTTATTTTATTTGCTTGATATGCGACTTCAGTGTCGAGGTCTCTGTTGTCGGATTTTGAGCTTCGTATTGCTCCACGCACGTCAATAGGAGACAGATCTGCAACACCTGCAAATGTAACAAACCACAAATGTAATACAAATCTGCAGCTTTTAATGTAACAATCCCACAAATTTAGTACATTTTCCACATAGTAACAGTGTAACAGTAGTTGCCTGGTAAGTAATACGTGCAGGCAGGTCAGTGCTAGTTACGTAACGTAATTCTAAAAATGCAAATCATTGCATTCTGTTTTTATTGACATTTTATACACAGTTTATAAAATAACAAAAATGTAATATGGGTTTAAAAAGTATTCAATGCAAAATGTTTCAGCTGTGCATGTATAAACTAGTGGGTAGGTTAATATGTATTATAATAATAATAATAATAATAATAATAATAAATCGATTAAAAAAACAACTCAACTCAAAACTCTTCATATGTTTTGTAGAAAAAAAAATTGTAAAATCGCTAAAGCTTTCAGATGAAAGTAGCGAGTAAAAAGTACAATTTTTCCCTCTGATGAATAGTTGAGAATCAGTGTTGAGTTGCACAAAAAGAAAATATCCGAGTAAAGTACAAAAAGTATATTTGAACAAATATAGCACTTGAGTAAATGTATTTAGTTTTATTCCACCGCTGCCCCGATTTTCTAAAGCTTAGTGCACATTTAAGCTCACTCACATCATTGTGCTTCCACAGCTGTAACGGGAAAAACAGCTGTATCCTCAGAGCGAGCAACTCGGTGTTTGGAGACCCCTGTGCCGGCACGTACAAGTACCTGGAGGTGTCTTACATCTGTCTGTGTGAGTACTGCAAAGGTCCTGTTTGCCTGAAGCTTATCTGTGATCCTGATGTGGAAAAGAGAAGGTAGTTGAAAAAAACAAAACAAAACTGTGATACAGAGATATTTCCACATTATATAAACAACAAATTACTGCTAAAAAAAAAACAATGTACAACAAAATAAAAAAATATAGTCAGTCCTACATTGCATCCAGTTTAAGTAAGGCCAAATTTTTATTTAACTATTTTTAGTATCCAATGACAAAATGTCAAAATAAACAAAATAAATATTTACCAGTTTTAATAATATTAATGTTATCTGTTCTTTTGCAGATCCTGTATGATGTTGAAAGCACAGTAATATCACAATATTAAATCATCAATCTAAAGTATTAAGCACAATTAAACTAATCCATTCATTTAACTGTGTTTTGCTGTATTGCTTTTGTGTCATATTTTAATTTTTAAAAGGAAATATTCACTGATTTAATGCATTTTGAATCAGCCGAATTTTAAAAATGCTGAACAAGGACATTAAAATCAACTTGCATATTAGAATAATGTAGATTTATGTAGTTTAGTTCAGTATTATTAAAAATCAACTCAGTTTATAGTCATAGTAGTATGCCAAAAAATGTTGTTGCTATTGGGCGTGTCAAACGTAATAAAGTCATACCACAGTATTTTTTTAAAATACAGTATGTCGGATAAAAAGTCATAGTATAGTATTTGATGGTATGAGTTTTCTGTGATGAAGTCTGAAGGACGGAGACACTGGTTGAAGTTTCAGATAGGAAACATTTAATACAAGCAAAAGTGTAAGAATACAACTATGATTGCAACTACAATGAACATTAATACAATAAACGAGTACTACATAAATGAAGATGAGTACAACGAAGATGACAACTGAAGAAAAGTATAACAAAGACGAGGGCGCAGGTCAGCCCAGACAGAGACGAGACTAAACGCAGAATAACTGACGCAGAACATAAAGCTGGCCAACAATGATCACTTAGAAAAGGAGGTATTTAATAATACACAATACTGTGACGTAGATATTAGGTATTAGTTACTAACATGTCAGGTACTAGACTTCTGTGAGAAGTGAGGCATGTATTTTTGTTGCTAAATTTACTGGCCCTGGTCCAGCTCATGAATCAATGGACAAACATAACTCATGGTACTAAGACTTTGCCACATATAGCCGGACGATAAATAATCATGAAAAAATATACTAACAGACGTGTCTCAGCACAATTTTTTGTGTGGTTTTCAGCTGTCTTTTGGATAAGTCATATTTTGAAAATTTTTGCCATACAATAGTATTGCATTTTCGCCAATTTTTTCAACATGCTATATTATAGAGTTTTGGGGTGTTTTTGAGACATTCTGAGCTAAGGCGTGTCTCAGGATGTTATTTTATGTTCAGCTGTTTTTTAGACATGTCATATTTTCACATTTATCATACTATAGTATGGAAGTTTTGGAAGTTTTTTTTGTTGACATGCTATGTGTGATGTTTTTGTCAGTTTTTGCGACATTTTATACTATAGTATGGCAAAAATGTCAAAATATGACATGTCCAAAAACTGCTGAAAACCACATTAAACCACATAAAATAGCATGCAAAGACAACCCGTAGCACAGGATGTTACAAAAAGGCCATTAACACCATAAAATAGCATTTCCTAAAATCCACCAAAAATGCCATACTATAGTATGGCAAAAAAATGACATATCCAAAAAACTGCTGAAAACCATTTTAAACAACATAAATTAGCATGCCAAGACACATCATAGGGTTACTATACTATATACTACTATACTATATAGGTACTATAAGGCTATAGTATGGCAAAAATGTCAAAAAATGACATGTCCCAAAAACAGCTGAAAATACCTTAAAACACCTTTAAATAGCGTGCAGAGGCATGCCATAGCATAGAAAGTTGCAAAAACAGCCAAAAAATTGACAAAATATGGCATGTTCAAAAAATTACCCACAAAGCAAGGCTATAGTATGGCAAAAATTGCAAAAAATGACAAGTCCCAAAAACAGCTGAAAATACCTTAAAACAGCTTTAAATAGCACGCTGAGGCACACTATAGCATAGAAAGTTGCAAAAACCACCATAAAAAAAATATGGAATGTTGAAAAAATGACCCAGAAAGCAAGGCTATAGTATGGCAAAAATGTCAAAAAATGGCATGTCCCAAAAACAGCTAAAAACTGCTTAAAACAGCTTTAAATAACGTGCAGGGGCACGCCATAG
>NW_024629214.1:0-2839 GCF_008729295.1 Plectropomus leopardus
GTGTCTACCATGTGTTTTTGGTGTGTCTATCTAAACATAATATTACCCAGATCTGGTTTTACTCAATTACCATTTCATACGACCTGTCAGCTAAAGAGCAAACAAGTGGGCGTGTAAGATATTAAATCTTGGCATTAAGTCCCATCACAGTGACATATAACAGAATAAAGTGTCCCCCCTTTCATGCATTTAACTTCCAGGAAGTTATCTTGAGCGCCAAATGAAAGTCTAATTTCGTACTTTAAGAGTACTGTATCCTCTGAGAGGTGCCGTGTGATGGAAGGAGCACTGAGGATAAACTGGGATGCTTCCCACCCACTCTGCAGTGTTGGAGGATGAAGAAGCCGTGGAGGGTCAGTCTTCCTGCATGCAGAGTGGGTTGTTGAAAGCCAATTTTGGCCTTAATTGCAGCAGTGCTATTCTGCGCTGGTTTCCCTCAGCTGCCAGAGGGAGGGCGATGGAGGGTGGAAAAAAAGTAACATGATGCAACAGCTGCACTTCCTCTCCTTAAGATAACTCCAGACATTTTATACCTGGATCAAATTGTTCCTGAATTTTCTAGTAACTTTAAATTCTGTCAAATACCTTTTTAACTTTTTCACTTTAGAACTTGTTTGCGTTACTGATGGATGAAAATGCTGCGTATCTGAAGTTTCAACTTCAAACTGAGAAAAATAAGAAAATATTGTTTCTAATTTGACTTATTTACTGGAGTTTTAGAATTGTTTGATTTATGAAAACACAAAAAAGACCAAATATTTATCTTTAACCCTTCAACACCTGGACCGTCATCAGTTTTCTTGTGCTGCTTTTAGATGCCTTGCACAAGCATTTCAACCTCTGAAACCTGAGAAACTGGTTTGATTTCTTTTAAAAACACTGGAAAAAAATCTGAACAACGCTGCCAGAAATCTACCACAAACTGCAAAAAATAGTAAAAGGTAAAGAGGAGCCGATTTGTAAATTAGCCTGGTTGGGGGATTATTAGATATAATTAAAAAATGGGGGGAAGTTTCCAGAAAACTACATTTATAATTTTCGACAATTTCCGACACAGAAAAAAGAAAAATTGTATATTTTTTTTAGCACTTTCTGTAGGTCATTTTATTTTCTTTCGAGTGTTTTACTTTTCTTTTTTGTATTCATTTTCAGGTAATTTCAGTAACTTGTTACTAATTTCTAGCATTTTTTGGGGGGCGGTGGGGGCATTTCTTAGTAAGTTGCTTTTTTTCCTCTTCTCATGTTTTTGAAAGAAGTCAAGCCAGTGAGCTCAGTTATCAAAGGGTTAACCAAAGCCAATGTACTAAAAAAACCTAAAAGATTCCCAAAGCAAAGTCTTGTTTTGCAAGTTTTGCTCACTCTGTAATAAAAGGTATGAATGAAAAGCTGTAGGTGCACTTCTTGGCTGTTGGTTAATGCAATCTACATGCAATACTATCGTCATACATACGCTAAAAAAAAGTCAATTGGATTTTTTTGATGCTCTTTGGCTCATTGTGTGTGTCTTTGGAAAGACTCTGATCTAAAGAGACTCAGTCACTGTTGGGAAAAGAGCGTCCATGTTGAAGGTTAGCTGGCCTTAAATCTTATCGTCCTTGGCGCAGGGGGACGTGACATCTCATCAGGACAGAGCAAGTTAAGGAAACCCCGTCTTAGCATCTTTGCGATATTATATTTCAGTTTCCCTTTCCATGCACAGCTGAATCAAATAGCTAAGGCTGTGCCTTGTTATTCTTTTGTGGGGTGTGGACAGCTTAAAGGTTAGAGACATGAACTTGTGAATGGAAGATCGCTGGTGGGAAAAAAACCCTCCCTGACTGGGAAAATGTGATAGAGGAAACAGTTTTTTTTAAATCAGGGTGTAATAGGCTGGAATTCAAACTAATGTCATACTGTCCCATGTGAAGCTGTGCAAAGGATGATATTAATCACCTTTAAAAACAGCAGGAAAAAATCAATGTGTAAATTCAGGGCTCTATGAATAAGCAGTCTTTGTGGACCCCCACCCTTTCTCTTGATCCATGTCTTCTGCGTAAACCTTTTATTTGTTTTTTGTTTACAAAGACTGTTTTCTTTCTTTCTTTTTTGAAACCCCAGTTTCCCTTGTGTGTGTGTGTGTGTGTGTGTGTGTGTGTGTGTGTGTGTGTGTGTTGGGGGGGCAGTTAAAGCCAGTATCACTGACCACCAGCAGTGTTTACCATCTGATCGTCTATCTCTTTAAGTTATTTTGCTTATGGGGACATTTGTCCTCCAGCTGAGCACATCACTCAGTTGTACTAGCTGCTCCAGCCTCAACTCCTGCAGACGTACAGTATTTGATTACAGCAACAGGCTGATGGGATTACAGGCACTGACTCAAATACCGACAGCAAACAGAGCAACTGGAGAACTTCCTGCTGGGGATGAACGAGCAGAGGACACAAGACAAACACCAACAGGGTCAGCCTGGCTTATCACACTGAAATGATCTGTGAAAGGACGCTATACATCCAAAAACTATTACAACTTGTTAAGATCTCCAGTGTCAACCATGCATGTGAGGATTATTTCTCTGTCAGGCTGATGCTACTGGTCAGAGACTTTGTGTTTTGTCTCATTGGTAAATTTAGTGGATTGACTACTTTATTTTATTATTTAGTCGTGCAACTTGCATAAAAAAGGCTGTAAATGGAGCAAAATAATTATAATTTCACTGTAAGATATTGACAGAAATTGTATTTTATGATGCATTAATTAAGTATTTAATTATGTGCGCAATACTTTGTACGCTGTTGAAGTTTAAATGGACAGTTAACTCCCAAATTAAATTAAATTAAATTACCTGTAGTGCTATTTATCA
>NW_024629215.1:0-2802 GCF_008729295.1 Plectropomus leopardus
GCATAGTAGAAACAAATAGATCTGCACACCAGGCAGCTCCCGTTCAAAAGATTTTTAGGCTGTTTTGATTCAGCAGCTCTTCCTCAGACTTCTCAAGCTCGTCAAGTTACTTTGTGTTTAACCATGCACATGTTTTGCCATGCTGTCTTGAACAAACATCCTCTTTGAAATGCTAGAGTAGCTGTTTGGTTGCTTTTACTTCACCATGAGCAATAGAGTCCAGTATCTTTGTCAACTTGCAGCTTCCCATGTTTCTGACTTTATGGATTCCAGGTTTGGGTAGAAGTGGTAGTAGCTTTGGTGTGCCAATCTTAATTGGCCAAACATGTCCATGCACACCTGAGTGCACTGCTATGTATGGAAGAGGCCACCTGTGCTCCCCTGTGAACAAGGGTTATTATAAGTAACCTTTGCTTTTTGCCCCCCTTAAGTGAGCAGTCAGACCAAAGTCAGCCTTGTGTTAAACAACACTGGAGCTGTATTGGTGGGAAATTGTTGCCTTAGGTAACAGTAAGACATAAAAATACAACCCAGAGGGTTGAGCCAGTTTGAGCAATCCAACTGTAAGTTTAAAGGCTTATCAAATGCAAAAACACCGCACAGTGGTTTATATATCGTATGTTATGAAATAGAAAAAGTTATCTTTTACTGCAACATTTGTGACTTGCACTGTAAAAATTCTGTATTGCTGTTACAAAGCAATCCTTCCATGTCTGCATGATGCACCACTGAACGGTGTCAGCTGAGAACACAGCTTGACAGTAGTAGTGTTATTATAGACATAGACATTGACATTATAGAAAGCACCTGTGGCAGCAGCATTATATGCCACAGGATGGCATCAGGTTCAAACTCTGCCTGTAATGTTGTAATATTAGGAGTGTGCCGGTGCCTATAGGGCGGGTGGGAGGATCCAACCAACCCTGAACTGTCATGTGGGAGTCTGGTGTTTGCATCCTGTCTGAATGTAATGTTTTTTTTCTGACACCCTATCATGTGCATCCTTCCCCTAATCCTAACCATCCGTGCATTCATACCACCCTGGCATTGGTTGACTTGTGCATTTGATGACGTTCCGGTGTTGGTTGCCATGGGCTATTGTTGCCTAAACATAACCACATGCATCCTATATGCTATATATTGACATCACAGTAATGGCAACCAGGAATGTAGACAGCATGCGCAGAAGGATGCCTAGAGCATAACATATAGATGCAAAAGTCCACTGCAAAGTAACAATTTGTGACATTTTGGGATGATAACCTGCTGGAGAGACTTGGTTCAAGCCTGTTATGAGCTAAGTAAAATGAACGAGCAAACCAAACCTGTGTGTGTGTGTGTGTGTGTCTATGTCTCCTCAGCTACAACACTAGGCAGTGAGGACAAAAGACTGAGGAACAAAGTAAGAGAAATCAACCAAGACAACAACCACATGGAGTACCCCTACCCATAGGTCCAAACATGGCTCCAACCTGGGTTCATACCTGGGGCCCTCCTACCGTGGGGCCACAGTGCTATTCACTACACTGTTGTCGCTCCTGATTTAATTTAGCCTAGAAATATTTTTAGTGTTACGCTATGTTCATTTATTGATTTAAATATCAAACTAAACTACAAAGAGATTATAAAGATTTTTTTTTTTTTTTTTTTTACAGTGGAATACTTTTTTGCTGGTATATAAGAAAAGAAACTTACACTTCTGTGTGACATGATGGTATATCCAGACTCCCAAGCTGTTTGGCAAAGTACAATCAGGAGAAGAGTATTCTCTGCGCTTCTCAGTTGAGTTTAACGACAAGTCCAGCTAGCTTGCTCTTCACTTTATATAAACTAACACAAACACAAGGATGGATGTTCACTGGCTCTAACTATCGCCTACTACCTACACAGAGCGTCCAGCGATTGAGCTGATCAGGATCGGGAAAATGCTGCAAGAGCTCAGTGCACCATCTGTATAATCCTGTGTTGAGCCTCTGGAGCCCCTTTTGCTGCCGTTTTAATCAGACAGGGAGGACACCAGCTGATTTCAGTGTCACTTCAGCTGCCATTTTCATAGGAGCAGACCCTATTGAGGCCACTTCCACAGACCGCTCACTGACGTAATGGGATGAGCGATAATATTTCAGTTTGTCTTGAATACTTTTGGCATTTTTTCATATTTGATAGCTATTTGATCCTCCCAAGACACGTGAAGAAGTGTCAAAGTGCTTTCGAGTGGATCCACTGCCAACATTAACAGTGCAGAGTAGAACAAACAGACAAACAGTTAACTAAACATAGCAAAAACTCCAAGCCAAACCGTAACCAATCATGCTGTGAGCACAAGGCAAACACCCACTGTTGCAAAACATGACATGGGCCTTTTATCTGCACTGTTCCCCGCAGCAGATGCAGTCCAGCCCCAAAGCACTTTTATATCCCAGTGACATGTTGCTTTTGATAACAACATTCCTGCTGGGGAATCCTACCAAAGTAAGAAAATGGCAATCTACCATTTAGTGGGAACTGTGTGATCACAATAGCAGCACACAGGGACAAATGTTTTGGAATGTCTTTCTTTGCTGTGAGTCTTACATTGAATTCTTTGATAGTCCACTGGGAGACCAGAACTCTCTAAACCAATGACCCAGTCTCTTTTCTTGGCTCATGATAAATGTATATACCCAGCTAGCAGGGAACATTCTGACAGCTTTGCTAACATTACCTACAAGTTGCAATAATGTTTGAAAGAAAACATTTGATGTTCTTTAATAAGACGTTCTACTGATGTTACATAAGAAAAAATAAGGAACGTTTTCATAG
>NW_024629216.1:0-1457 GCF_008729295.1 Plectropomus leopardus
CTAGTGTCAAAATTAGAGTATAGAAATTACTGTAAGAAAAATTAGGGGCATGACACAAGTTAATAAATAAATAATTTATATAAATAATAAGCCCATACTTCTGAAGGAGGGGATCAGAGTAAATGCTCCCGTCGATTGATGCTTTTTAAAATGCACTCTGGCATTTTATTTACATTTAAAGTAAAAAAAAAAAAAAGTAAAAATGTAAATGTATTTGTTCACATTGTGAGTTTATCCGGCTCCCGACTGTGAGCCAGAATCGGCTCGTATATTACTGCTCAGTTCCACTTCATTTTTTTTTTTCAACTACATACGATATAAATTCTCTATACGGACACTTTAACATACAGCATGTATGAAAAACTCAAAAACAACAGAGAAAAAGCAGAAAAACTCACCTGGGGTCCTGTAGGTCCTGGAAGCCCCACCACCTGAGAGAAAAATAACAACTTAAATGTATGGACAAATCAATAAATAATTAAAAGTGTTTGTAGACAGAATCACTTACGTATGGGATATCTCCTGGTTCGCCTTTCTGTCCCTGTAAGGGAAACATATTAACGATGAGTTTTACTTTAAAGAACAAACCTTTTTATATTTGTTTTAAATACTAATACAAGTCAGAATTAATCATGACTTACTTTGAAGCCCAAAATTTCTGGAGGAAAACACACACAAAAAATGAAGTTAATGACATTTATACTTCCACTTAATCTGTCATCATATATTATTAACCCTTTAAATTAACACATATTCATCTATATCCAGCCACATACCCACGTGTAAACAACATCTGCTTCAATCTGTCAAAAATGTTCCTGTTTAGCTTTTTTTATATATGCCAGGCCCACACTCACTGGATCCATTTATTTCAAACTCGATAGGATTTATCTTTTTGGATCCACACAGAGAAAGTCAACTTTTCCATTTTTAATATCTCCAAAATGATTCCTCACCAATCTCCCAAGCGCTCTACGATAAAACTGATAATCGTCAGTCTTTAAAAGTAATTTAGCACACCCTGAAAACAACACCTGCACACTTACTCCACGCCACATAAATTTATTCAAGACAACGTTTCGATCTTTGTCAGGTCAAATTTGGTTTGACTGATTTGTCCTGACGAAGAAGTGGGATCGAAACGTTGTCTTGAATAAATTTGTGTGGCGTGGAGTAAGTGTGCAGGCGTTACCTTCTTTCCAAAAGCCTTGCACCTACGCGATGTGCATATAACCACTCTTTTTCAACCTGCACACTGTGACAGAGTGTACAATCACAGCGTTTCAGTCCCTTTAACCTGAGTAAATCGGCTTGAAAAAATAAAAATATAAAAAATAAAAAAACACATGGAAAGGAAGCAATGAGCAACTTATCAAGAAATGACAAAAAAATTAGCAAGGAAATCATAAATGGTTACAATAAAATTAACTGAAATTAGGAAAAAGACAAACAGGGCT
>NW_024629217.1:0-1999 GCF_008729295.1 Plectropomus leopardus
TGTCACAGAATTATTATAATTTTTTGACACTTTTTCTAGGTAACATCCATTTAGTTTTGTGTTTTTTTACTAATTTTAGTTAAATAATTAAAAAGCTAGGGAAAAACGACAGTTATGATTATTTTAGTTTCAAATTTAAAATTCTGTGATAAAATTAGCATCTTTTTTTAAAAAAAATGTCCAGGTCATTTCTTTATTGTTGTTTTTGTTAACTTGTTAACTTTAACTTGTTATTTTTTGGGTCATTTATTCATTTTTCATTGCTTTTTTCCCATGTTTTGAAAAAAAAATTAATTTGCTCAGGTTTTAAAGGGTTAAGTAAATAACGCAGCTAATTCTTGATGAAAGAGTGTGTTATGGCTCAAACTTTCATCGTCTTTCATTGTTGAAAAGGTTGGTGTTTGTAAACTTTAGATTTCAGGTGTGAAAACCTCTTAGTGACTCTGAATTGTTGGAATCATCACGTCAGCGCGGATTTCTCTCTCGTCCAATCAGAAGCCGTTTTTCCGGATCCCTGAAACATGCCATCGCCACACTTTGTTTGTGCTGATTCACCGTCGTCTCAGTGCCACTCTGAGCAGTGACACGGACAGAAATGTGATTTTCTTCTCTGCAGTCCAGTCAGTCACTCCGCTTTTTTTTTGTGACCCAAATCTGAGACAGTTTTTCCCATCATGCTGCTGTGAGCTGAGCTCCTCTGGCAGCGCGACATATTATCTCCACCCAGAGACTCAGACAGAGAGTCAGACAGTCAGAGAGCGGAGAGGAGACTTTGAATTAGAGGAGAAAACAGCTTATGTTGAAAGACTGGGGAAACATATATAGTGGAGAGTTATCCGAAGTCTCGAGCTGTTTTGTTTTTGTTTGCAGTGAGTCATGTTGTCAGAGAAGCTGTCAGATTCTGTTGTCGATGATTATCGCTCTCAGGAACAAAAGTCTTGAGCTGCTGAAGATGTAAAACAACGACAGGGAACATTTTACTGCACAAGGACCATTTACTTTTTATACTTTAACCCACCAGTTATTTTCTTTCGTCATTACAGCGCGTTCATGTTTAATCATCCAAAAGCTGTCGGAAACCAAAAAATCCAAATTAACATAGTTTGAACCTTATTATTAACACAATTACAAACAATTTAATCAGTATAACGTGCAATGGTGTTATTCACCTCTCACAGATCTTGGCAGTTTTTTAAGGCCCGAGGACAAACCGTGAGCGAGGACCCTCTTGGAATGCAAGGAGTTGGGATTTTTTTCTCTGATGAATCACATTTTGGAGGCCTAAACATCCCCAAAAACTCATGAAAAGTGGTATGGTTGTCCAGCCTGGTGAAAAAAAATGGAAATTGGCGTGGCAAAATGGCTCCAGAGCGCAGACATGCCCAATAGCCCACTCCAGCTGGGACATGTCCGACAGCCCGCTCCAGTGCGTGGACATGTCCGACATTGATTACACCAATAAGTCCAGTCGAAGAAACACTTTAACTAAAACACTTGACAGAGATTCTCAAATTCTAAAATGGGTCAAATTGACCTGCAACATAACACGACGGTTAAATGACATTTTTCCTGAAACGGCTTTGAATGCAGGACTTTTACTTGTAGTGGGATGTTTTCATAGTGTGTTATTTGTACTGTTACTGAAGTACTTCCTCATTCAGTACTTGGAGGACTGATAAAGCATTTTTTTTTTTTTTTTTGTTTTCAGGTATTATCAGTCCAGCAAGTCTTCGGGACTGTCCAGCAACCTGCAGCCAACAGGAGCCAAGGCCGACCACCTCAGGGAAGAGATGGAGGAGGCAGCCAACCGCATGGAGATCTGTCGAGTCAGTCATCACATTAACCCTCAGGGGCTGTTTGAGCATTTTACGCACTTTTCATTCTTCATTATTTTAAGTACTTTTGGCTGTCTTCATGCATATGGCATAGATTTTGGCTCAGCATTTGTAGCTGCAGCAGGCAGCTTTTATCGCAGAAAAAGATCCGATAAACCCACTGC
>NW_024629218.1:0-3823 GCF_008729295.1 Plectropomus leopardus
TGGCTTTTTTTCTCATCTTCAGGTAATTTTCTTGTATCTTTTTTTTTTACTATATTTTTGTTAATTTTTTGGGTGGTGTCTTGTGTGAAGTATCTTATTTTCTTCCTCCTGTATCTTTGAAAGAAATCAAAACTAATTGCTCAGGTTTCAGAAGAGTTGAAGTTCATCCCACATATGGAAACAACAGCGGACATAATCTCCCCGGACACTTATTCACTAATTTTTCTGGAGCTTTTGCTACCTGCTCTTCATACACAGACTCAGTAGATATTTTGTATTTCTCTGTAATTTGATATGAATGTTAAAGTTTCCTTTGACTGTGTTATTTTTCCAGAACTTCAAACCTCCCAAGAGGCCGTTCAAGAGGATGGACTACTCTGAAGCCATCGAGTGGCTCAAAGAGCACGACATCAAGAAGGACGACGGCTCCTACTACGAGTTTGGAGAGGTGACCACACACACACACACACACACACACACATCCATCAGAATATCAAACACACACATCATTCTCCAAATTAGTTCTTGTCAACAGAGCTCCTGTAATAACTTGGTGGCCCAGAAATTACTCTGGATTCACCTCTGTAGTCCGGCTTATGTCCTCATCTCTCGTAGAGCTCTGACTGGGACCCGACCCCGACCCACGGCAGCAGTTTTGGGCCCCTAGCCTGATTAAAAACTCGAAATAGTGCTGTAAAAATAGGCCTACAGTCAAAGCTCTACATCAGATTCACTTAGAAATAAAAGGCTCAGCTCACCTGCAGTTTCCAGTCTCACCTGTAGAGGGCGTGACTGTCAGCGTTTATATTCAGTGTCAGAAACATGTGACCCTGGAGCTCCAGGTGTTTGTGTCACCACGTTCATCCTTTCCTTGTTCTGCAGGAACATTTTGTTTAATTTGATCTCTTTTGTAATTCTTGTTTGAATTGTAAATAAAGGTTCGTTTTGATTTGTGTGGCCCGAGTTTGATCCTTGATTCTGCGTTTGGACCCGTCTGCAGGACATCCCCGAGGCTCCAGAGAGGCTGATGACAGACACCATCAACGAGACCATCCTGCTCTGCCGTTTCCCGGCCGAGATCAAATCCTTCTACATGCAGCGCTGCGCCGACGACAGACGCCTCACCGAGTCGGTACGAGTCTTAAAGCTAGTCGAAGTTACCCTGAACAAAATGTGAAAAACGGGAACTCCACCTGTGGATGGATTTGGCGTGCAGGAACTCATTTTGTGTGTGTGTGTGTGTGTTTTGCAGGTCGATGTGTTGATGCCAAATGTCGGAGAGATCGTCGGAGGCTCGATGCGTACCTGGGACGCTGAGGAGCTGCTGGAGGGATACAAGAGGGAGGGAATCGACCCGACCCCGTACTACTGGTACACTGACCAGGTAACCAGAGTCTCTCTTCTTTTCTGCACCTCGGCTCGGAAAAGAATAGATAGTAAAATTTTGGGCTGATATCGATGTTTTAAAAGAACAATTTGGCTAATACTGACGTTTTGTTGTTTATTTTATTTTGGGGTATTTATTCTAATTTTTGTGCTAGGAAAACACTTTTTAAAAAATTATTTATTATAACAGTTATTCCGCCCTTTTTCACACAACCTTTAAAATGAGAACATCAGTCCGAAACGTTTGTGAAACAACACGAGGATCGCTCTCACGATGTTAGATGAACGCAGATATTTCTAAAAACGCAAACACCTCAGTGATGATGTTTTTTAACAGGCTGCTGTGTGTGTGTGTGTGTGTGTGTGTGTGTGTGTGTGTGTGTGTGTGTGTTTCAGAGGAAGTACGGGACGTGTCCTCACGGCGGTTACGGTCTGGGTCTGGAGCGTTTCCTCACCTGGCTGCTGAACCGACATCACATCAGAGACGTCTGCCTCTACCCACGATTCATCCAGCGCTGCCGACCCTGAACACACACACACACACACACACACACACACTCTCTCTCCCACACACATTCTGTTAGTATATCTGGACCTGGCATGTGGCAGCACCCTGCGAGCCGTAAAATCTGTCGCTACAATACTAAATCACAAAGAGTTGCGTGTTTTTTTTTTTTTCCTTTGGCTGTTTTTATTTAACGTATCAGACCTCAGCAGTTAAAGTCCCGCAGTGAGCTCCGTCACGTCTCACCACAGACAGCAAGAGACGCCACCTGCTGCGCTGTGCCTCAAACTTCACAGCCTCCTTAACGTTTGTTCTGACTTGAATCAGATCGTTTCTGCCTCAGCTCGTGTTCGCTGGCCGATTATTTAACCTGTCAGAAACACTGTCGTTTCCTGTGATTGTGTAAAGGTCCTGGAAAAACTGTAAACATGTCTCAAATGTGGTCTTGGATGCTGCTAAATAATGGCTTTTTCCACTTTAAATTCAATTTTTTTCATCAACTTACTGTTTATTTTATTCAAATTATCCATAGGAGTTTGTAAAAACGAACATTAAAATGAAAAATCACTAAATTAAAGCAGCATAAATGTACATTTTTAAGTGTATATTTGCAAATTCCTTTGGAAAATTATTCAAAAAAACATTATGATACTGTTTAACGCTGTTCCACCTCAACTTTCTGTTTATTTTATTAAAATGATCCATAGGAATTTGTAAAAAATGTAATCAAAAATGAAAATTAATCAAATTAATGCTGCATAAATATACATCTTTGAGTTAATATTTTTAAAAAACCCATTAAGTTGCTGTTCCACCTCAAATTCAGATTTTTCGTCAACTTACTGTTTAATTCAAATTATCCACAGGAATTTGTTAATATGAACTTTAAAAGGGAAATGTATTAAATGAAAGCAGCATAAACGTACATTTTTAAGTTAATATTAGCAAATTTCTTTGGAAAAATTATATATAAAAACACTAACTCAGTGTTCAACTGTGCAGCTTTTTTCCTCAGCTGGTATTTCGTCCATCGTCATCGGCTTTTAAAAGTCTTAGAAACTTAAACATAAACCGATGGAGCGAGCAGACATGTTTTTTTTAAACGTCACAGCATATTTGGGACGTAAGTAGTCACATCCACTCAGAATAATAATTAATGAAATAATTCTGAGATGAGGACGTCATAATTACGAGGTTAAGTTTCCTTTTTTTTAAACAAAATGCGATGCACTTCTGTAGAAAACGTAGAAAATGTGCAACAAATGTTCAAATGTCAGCGATGGATAAAAAAACATTTGCGTCCATATTTATCCCACAAAAATATCTGCTGTGATAAGTCTGTCAGTGACTCGTAATATTTTCTGTCCATTAGTTTCGGTGTAAAAACGGTAAAGTGCATCTGAACCTCACACACACTCCGCTCCTCATCGTTTTGGTGCCGGGTGACGTTTATTCTCCTCGTTTGTTCGGTTAAAACCTAAAATCACAGAAACGTCAGCGCTGCTGTGGTGCACTTTTCATGTACGTGGGAACATTTTACCTGAAAGAAACAGCCGGGGCTGCAAATCAAAGGTGGAAATATGACGCTGGCTGCAGCGTCTCCGTCAAACTGACGTGATGATTTAGGAATGAGACGTCGGCCTCATGTTTGTATTTTCTGCCTCTTCATCTGAAGATATTCAATAAACTGCAATTCAATAAATGTGACTCAAACCGATGGTTGTCTGAGCGGTTTTCTTCTAGTTGGGTGTTACCATTTTTTTTTTTTTTTGATCATTTGTGGGGTTTTTTTTTTCAGAAAATACTTCTTCAGACTTTTCTTTGAATGATTGCTAATGCCAAAAACATCACTCACCCGCCGAGTATTTAATTTTATTATTAACTCTCTGAAACATGACATCACTTTTCGTGCTCCTTTCACAGGTTTTTAAA
>NW_024629219.1:0-1440 GCF_008729295.1 Plectropomus leopardus
GCTTTATGGCGCACACTGCCGGTTTATCAGAGTAATTAGGTGTGATGTTACAGCGGCTCCACCTGAGAGACGCTCCTCGCTGTCATTACGGGCTCATAAGAGCCGACGCAAGCGGCGACTGGAGTCCTCATAATCCCAGTAAAAAATGTCCTTCAGGCTGTTTCAGGCTGGGATTTAATTTTACAACAGTCTACGCTCACATCCACTGTGGTGTGTTCAGGAAAATTAACACACCCTCACATATTCTAGAAATGTCCAAAGACCCCAGAAATGTCCAAAGATCCCAGAAATGTCCAAAGATCCCAGAAATGTCCAAAGACCCTAAAAATGTCTAAAGACCCTAGAAATGTCCTTAAATGCTATAAATGTCCTTAAATCTAGAGATTCCCTAAAAAATGTACTAAAATGATAAAAATGTCCAGAAATCCTAGAAACATCCTAAAATCCTAAAAATGTCCTTAAATCCTAGAAATGTCCTAAAATGCTACAAACATCCTTTGGAATTAAGGACCTTTTTAAAGGATTTTAGGACATTTCTAGGATTTTACCCTCTTCTGGGGCACAGTCGGGGACCTGGAACCACAGCGCTGTCTCGATGGTAAAAACCTGCTGGTTTTATTGTTTGTTGGTTTGTTGCCCTGCAGCTCGTCAGGCGTCTCTCCGAGGTGTCCCACCATCCGCTCATATACGACGTCATATTAGAAACGTACAAATGTAAAGTATTTGTGCTTTGCAGAAACGTACAGCGCCAACATTTCCTGTACTTTCAGCTGCTGCTGCTGTAAAAATCCAGAGTGTTTAACAGCGGGGTCGCGTCGGTGTCGCGTCGGTGTCGCGCTCATAATCACAGTGAAGAAGCCCCTTCGGGTGTCAATAAGGCTTTTAATTTGCTGTGCGCTGCGCTGCTGCAGAACCTAATGGTGTTATTAGAGAACTCAGTGTCTGTTCTCCTGATGGGAATAATTACACCGCGGCAAAGAACGTCAATAAACACAGCGGACAAACACACTCAGAGAGCGGCAGAAATCAATGGTGTGTTCAGACAGCCTTTCTCTGTTCTGCAGCGAGAAGTCTGCTTTGTGTCTTTTTAAAGCGGGAGAGTCGACCGAACGGCGGGAATCAGGTGGAAGACGAGGCGTGGGACAGGAAGCGGAGGTGAGCCGAGGGGAGAGCGTTTACGAGGTGACGCCGAGCTCGAACGCAGCGCAATGAGAGGAGACACGCGAGGAAATGATGAGGAATTTGCATTTATATAGCTGCTACTTAACGCTCAGCCCCTCCAACACTAATGACAGCATTCAGCATCAATAACCTCCTCACACGCCACGCAGCCGAGCGTGTGTTTGTTCATACATATTCATGTCTGCCTGGGAGAGTGTCTGACGGCAGGTGGACACACACACACACACACACACACACACACACACACACACACACACA
>NW_024629220.1:0-3668 GCF_008729295.1 Plectropomus leopardus
TTCTTTCATTGTTTCATTCTTTCTCTCTTTCTTTCTTTCTTTCTTTCATTGTTTCATTCTTTTTCTTTCTTTCTTTCATTGTTTCATTCTTTCTCTCTTTCTTTCTTTCTTTCTTTCTTCCTTTCTTTCTTTCTTTCTTTCTTTCTTTCTTTCTTCCTTTCTCTCTCTCTTTCTTTCTTTCTTTCTTTCTTCCTTTCTTCCTTTCTTTCTTTCTTTCTTTCTAAATTCCTGCCCTCCCTCCTTCCTGTTTGTGTGTTTGTTTATTGATCATCAGTGTTTGTTGTTGTTGTTTACCATGGGCTCAGGTGTAAATAAAGTTTATTTGAATTTCGGGGGCCCCTGCACTGTTCACTACAAGTTAACACTCCCTGTTTGTTTGTTTATCTGTATTTGTTTTTTGTTCACTTTGTTTGTCTGTGTGTTTGTTTGTTTGTTGTTGTTGTCTCTTTGTTTGTTTTTGTTTTTGTTGTTGTGTTTGTGTGTCTATGTATTTTTTGTTTGTGTATTTGTGTGTTTGTCTTTTTTTGTGTTTGTTTATTTCACTGTATGTTTGTGTGTGTGTGTGTGTGTGTGTGTGTGTGTGTGTTTGTGTGTGTGTGTGCTTTAGGTCCGGCGGTGCGTTTCAGCAGCTTCACGCCCGGCGAGCCGACGCCCCCTCCTCTGATTGGCCAGCACACCGTGCAGGTGCTGCGACACACCTTGTCCTACAGTGATGATGTCATCAGAGAGCTGCTGGAGTCGGGGGCGGCGGCTCAGAGCGAAGTGTCCTGATTGGCTGAGAGGGAAAAAAAAACACTCACAGCCAATCGATGAAGCCGTCAGACAAACTTCTACTGAGAGAAACGAGTCGACCCGAGTCGATCGGAGCTGCTTTAAAAACGTGATCAAAACACCGAAAATCAAACTGAATGATGACGAGGAAACGAAGACGCAAAATCCCGACGTTCCATTTAAAAGATTCGTAATAAACAAACAAAGCCAACATTTTTTCAGAGTACTTTAAAGTACAAATACCACATAGTAAAAAGACTGCAATTTAAACCCATACACAAGTAAACATACACAAGTATAATCTGCAAAATTTACTGCAAGTATGAAAAGTACTCAACAGCAACTCTGGATATTTTTAACAATACGTTGGAACACAAACAAATTCGGGTATTTTTAATGAGAGGAGCGATTTAGCAAGTTTACCAACAACAAAATCAGGATTTTTTCATGAAACGTCATAAATTTAGCTGACAATTTTCTGCCAACAAAACCAGGTATTTTATTAAGATTTTATTAAGACACATTTCGAAGACGGTTTTTAAGACAAACTCAGATATCGCAGCGAGACGTCAGACGTTTAGTCGACCTTTTCCTGGTAACAACCTTTGGTATTTTTAAAAAGAAGTTGAGAAACTTAGCAGACGTTATTGTGGCAACAAAACCAGGTATTTTTAACGAGATGTTGAGACATTTAGCAGACCTTTATCTCGTGACATAATCCGGTATTTTTAACGATACATTGAGAAACGTAGTCATTTTTTGGCGACAAAATAAGATATTTTTACAGACGTCAGGATATTTCGCAGATGTTTTGTTTAATTTAAAAATTGTGTATTTTTAACAAGGCGTAGTGAAACTCAGCTGTACTCAGCTATATGGCGACAAAATCAGGTATTTTTACCGAAACACGTGGCAGCTGTTTCTTGCCATCAAAGCGGGTATTTGAAGCCAAAACGAACAAAAATCTTTATTTGAAAAGAAACTAATAACTAAAGCTGTGAAATAAATGTAGTGGAGTAAAAAGTACAGTATTTTCCTCTAAGATGTAGTAAAGTAGAAAAGCGGAATAAAATGGAAATACTCAATTACACCACAAGAACCTCAAATTTGTACTTAAGTACAGTACTTGAATAATTTTACTTGATTACTTTCTAACAGTGTTTGTCAACAGTCAGGGTGACCTAAAGTTCACATCGGAACAAAATATTTCTCCGTTTTTAATTTTCTCGAATTCTTTTGTCTCTTGAACTGTTTTTAAAAAAAATCTTTTTTGCACTTTTTCTGCTTGTACAAACAAATTGTGACGATTTTTGTTTGTTTCACTCCAAAAATAAACTGCTGCTTTTACACTGAACTGCATCGATGTTTTTATCACATCAGACAGTTAAGTACAGTACTCGAATCCCAAAAACATCAACCGCAGACGCAGAAAGATACGGAGAGCGTAACGTGCAGACGCAGAAAGATACGGAGAGCGTAACGTGCAGACGCGGAAAGATACGGAGTGTAACGTGCAGACGCAGAAAGATACATACATACTGATAGATACAACATGTGATGACACAGTGTTTATTATGCAGATCAGCCGATTACATTTTGTACGACCAGAGTCTGACTTTTTAAAGTTTTGAATTTTTTAATTAATTAATTTTAAGTTACAATGGAGCCTTAAATTCAGCCACTCAGAACTCGGTGAGTACAATTTGTTATCTTCTTCTACAGTGGATGCAAACTTCATTTTACTTTATTCTTTTTAGGATTTCTAGGAAATGTTTTATCTATTAAATTTATTGTTAAATTACAATTTTTGCACTAATTTATTTCTTTTTTCACGTACACTGGGCCTTAAAACTCGGTCGCTCTGAACTCGGTGAGTACAATGTTTTCATTTCTTTAATAAATTCACTCGTGTCTTCTGCAGTGGATGCAAACTGTTCATTTGACTGTTTCTTTTTAGGATTTCCTGGAAGTGAACGTGAAGGTGTGACGTGTGAAGTGTTTTTCTTTTCTGAAGCGGCTGAAAAGCTGCGCGGAGACGCTGAGTTTGACTCTGCACGTGTTGAATTATTGATCAGTGCAGCCTGAAAGCGTCTCTGCGGGACGCGCTGCAGATGAAGCGTAAACTGTTTGGACGTTGAGTGAGTGATTTCCGCACTCATCTGCAGATATTGTTCTGGGACACGAGCGGGAAATATTGGCCGCGGCGCCGCTTGTTTATGACGTTAATAATCCCCGATCAGAGGGAAAAACTCCCAGCAGGCCGCTGATGGAGAAGTCTGCAGGAAACGTCGCTGCGGTCGCGGGATCGACTCGGCTGACAGCGTGATTAATTGTGAAGAAATCCTCCGGTGCAGAGCGGACGAGTCGCACCAACGTGATGTTTACAGGATCGAAGAAACGCTGACGCCTCTGGACGCCGGCCGGGTCGTCGGGGGAGACGCAGACTGACATGTTTGTTTGGAGAGAGCGGGAGGCTCAGGTGTGATTCATCACTAACCCGAGTCGCCGTCCAAAAACCAGCAGCACCGTCAGGTTTCATGTCCGTGAGAGGAGCGAGGCCGCTGACAGGACGCTGCGCCGCCGAACCGATGAAACGTAAACACTCTGCGGCTCCGTGTTCGACACGATCAGCTTCAGAAATACAACTCTGATTATTCTGGACTGTGAGTTACAGAGAAAACCGTCGACGCCACAGCCGTGTTTACACCGTCTTTAACGCCCCGAATCTCAAATATTCAGCAGCTTTCTCGTCGCTCTGCTCTGTCTGTACTTTAATGTAACGTCTCTTTTATCATTTGTCTGTTTATGTCCCTGCACCTGACATTTCACAGTAAAGGAAGTCAAAATGAAATAAAATGAAATATAATAAAATAAAAAGCAAAATAAGATAAGATAAA
>NW_024629221.1:0-4578 GCF_008729295.1 Plectropomus leopardus
ATTATATTCTAATTATATATTGATCACTTGATTGCATTAAATTGATAATAATCTAAATTTCCATTTGCCATTTCATCAGAAATTTCTGAGGGGAAAATGGAGGGTGGGGTCATAACGTCAGTAAGTCTAAAATCTTGGTTACGCCCCTGTTCACTGTTGCTGAACATTATTGTAAATTATTTGGAATATGTATTATTTCTAAATTTAAAAAGAGCTGTATGCAATGTGCTCTGCGAAGATGCAATTCCACTATTGTCGGCAGGGACACCATTAACAGTGATAACCACCATATGAGTGAATGTCGTACACAGCACCTTTAAAATTTTGTGTCCGTCAGCTTAAAGGGAGATAACTGCTGTGTTTGCATGACAAACATAGAACATAAAAGCCAAAGTCATCAGAGGAGAAACAGAAAGGCCTCCAGACTCAGTCATGTAAAACACAGTACAGAATTACTTATTGGAACAAATTAATATAAAAATAATGTTTGTTTTTTTTCTCTAGAAGAGATCTCATATCTCAATGGGACCATCCTGGCTAAATAAAGCAATAAAGAAAATTGAAATTTAATTCCCAAACTTGGAAATATTATTTCACGAAACAAGCTCACAATTAGGTTCTTTTGATCATATCACATGATCTTTCTTAGCAGATTGAGTTTGACCATTTTTCATGGAATAAAAGATTCTCAAATCACCTTTTTTTTTAGAGGTAATGTTGTTTTGCCATTGAAACTGTTTCCATATCGGGGCATCCGGTAGCTCAGAGGATAAAGTAGGAGCCCCATGTACAAAGGCAATGTCCTTTCCACAGCAGCCACAGGTTTGCTTCCAAGCACTTTGCTGCTTGTCATCCCCTCTCTCTCCTCCTTTCATGGTTACATTCTGTCCTGTCAAATAAAGGCAAAAACAACAAAAAGCATCTTTAAAAAAAACACAAAAAAACGATCATAAAAAAGGTTGTCAAAAATTTACTTTACTTTACAGTTCAACTGTCAAAGAAGTATTTCACTGCTGGAAAGATAGTCTTCGCATTAAACTGGGCTATCTATGCCGTGGAGAGATGCAAATAGTTTTGAAATTTAAGCTACATGATCAGAGAAAACAGCGTAAAAGGGCTGTGGTATTTGCTTTTGCTCAAGCAGTGTAAAACCTAAAACTACCAGAATGCACTGTGCCGTACCGGACCAATAAACACTCCTGCTAGTGGGTGATAAAATAAATAAAATTAGGAACTAAAATCTGTTGTGGAGCCCTGGAGACAGTGAAAATCCAACGGGGACTGGGGACGGGGAGCGGGGACATCTTGGCGCTGATAGGATGAAAGTAGGTTAAAAATAGTTGATTTGTTAATAATAGTTAATTGTTAAGATACAAAGCTGGTTAAAAATTGGCAAAGTATTCCTTTAAGCCAATATAAAAGAGAGCTAATTCTGTTAAAATAGAGCAAAAAATATCATGTGATGTGATCAAAAGCTCCAGAACAAACTGTGGTGAGCTTGTTATTTCCCACTGCTTCATACACACTTTTTCAGGGTGGTCTTTAGTAATTTTTTTTTTTTTATACCTATCCACACAAAAGGGCCTTTTTGAGAGGTAACATGAACTTTTTGTGATATCTGAATCATCATTTTAATTCTAAGTTCAGTGAATGTTTTGTTCAGAGAGGCAGACTGCAAAAAACTGAATTAATTATTCTCCTAATGAAGATAGCTTTTAGTTTAGTCAATAAAATATTCTCCTCTGGCTGTCACTGGGTGCTCAAGGTCACAGTCGGCTGAGCACATTTCTTTCATGGGAGAGCTGAAGCTGAGTTGCCATGGTAACTGTCAGCAGTAGGTATTGAGGGACCCAAATCTACAGAAACATAACTTCCATCATTTCAGACATACTTGTGTCAGAAACAGCAAATATTTCACCAGATAAACTCGTCTACTGCGAATCAGCAAAGCCTCAGGAAGAAGTTTCTGCTTTTGTCACTGAGAAAACAAATTATTTTTTTAATTGCAAGAAAACAAAAGCGAGCGCTGGCTTGTAATGGTACCCAGGGACCTGATAATGAGACAAAAAAACAATTGTTGGAGACACTGAAAGCATAATGTCAATGCACAGCTTAAACAAATGGTGCTCCGCACAGACGCAGTCAATTCTGCTTCACACCCTGAAGCAGCCGACAATCACTTCAAAATAAAAAAAAATAAGCCCAATCAGATTTATGCTCAGAGTGAAATTAAAATGCTGCAAAGCTTTTGTCCTCTGTAAGACCTTTTTTTATGGTTGGAGGAGCTCCAAATCCTGGGTGGAGCTTTCTGCACCAACCATGAGAAAGAAACACTGCATGAAAATAAATGCGCTTCGATTAAAATTCCATTGTTATCAGCAAAATTTAGTTTTATATTCTCCGCCTTTTAATGTCATCTCTGGTTTGACCAAAACAATGATGACGTCCAATTCGTTTGTTCAAAAAACAAAAATTAATCAGTTTCTTCTTTTTCCTCTTTTTTTTTTTCTTTTAGTTCCTCAGCGTCTTCTGCTCCTAATCAGTTCATATGACATGTCACATGACTACAAGACGCAAAATGAAAAGCTGTAAAAACCCATAGAAAACCCACTTCCTAAATCAAGTCTTATAACAAATGATTTCTTCCCGGGATGAGAGAGAGGTGTCATTATGTTTTTAACTTCTTTTCGGAGGGGGAGGTCTCGCCCTCCTCTGATCCCATGTGAGTCCGTTTCAGAGCGCTCTGTGCCACGCTCTTTTCTCTCTGCGGCCTCGTGTCTTCAGGTGTAACGCCAGTCTCTTCCTCTGATTCTGAGGACACAGTCTCTCTCACATAAGACGCTACAGTCCGGTGTCGCCCGTTCACTCCGGGGCTGTGTCGGCTCGGAGAGTTTAGCGCAACCGAGCTGCTACAAGCCTCTCCGCTATCAGAGCTGTCTAACGCCAGCTCAGTAGCGGCCCGTTCTTCAGTCCTGTGTCCTTGCAGTGGAGACGCAACTGAATGTCTTTCCAGCTCAGTCCTGTCACTCCCTTCCTCATTCTCCTGGCTCTCGGGGGACATTACTGGGCTCAGACACACAAAGTCAGAAGGGCTCAGACATTTTTCTTCATCTCTGGCGCCACCTCCGCCGCCACTGGGCTTGATTTGGAGAGAGTTCTGAACCTCGCCTGACGAAGAGGAAGACAGGTCATCGATGGATATCGAAGGGTAGCTGCAGGAGTCGATGGCTGAAAACAGAGCTTGCACGGACTCGGGTCGATCCCCGGCTCTGGAGACGACATGCATGCGTCGTCTCCTCATGACGTTACGCCTCCTCACTGCGCTACGACGCTCCTCGTCGTCGCTGCTGGAGCTGGAGGTGGATGTGGAGGAGCTGGAGGCTCCGGCGGGAAGTGAGGGCGAGGAGGTGGGGCTGGACAGCGTGGAGTTGTCCCTGGGGCTCGGGGAGCGAGGCCGAGGCATGGGGTCGAGCCAAAACTCACTCGAGTCTGAATCCTCGTTGACCAGGAAGCCAGACTGATGCCGCTGATGCCTGCTCCGTCTCCTCGGCCGCTCCTCCACCTCCGCTTCGGCGTGCTCTTCCCCTCCTGAGGCTTCAGGTCCAGCCAGAGAGGAGGAGGACGAGTTATCAGAGTCGCTGTGGTGACCTGCAGCAGAGACAGGGGTGGGAGCTGTTGGCGTGGCCCTCGTGGTGCGGCGCCCCCGGGCATGGAGCTGCATGATGGCCTCCTCGCTCAGGTCGCTGTCAGAGTCAGAGCTCCAGCCCTCGATCTCTCGACGCACCAGCGAGTCAAAGAAGGCCATCATGCGCGGGTCCTCCTGGATGGACTGGCTGACGTAGTCGTGGGACAGACCGCTGCCGCTGTTGAGCACCAGGCTGATGTACTCCTCGTGGGTGTAGAGGCTGCGGGACTTGTCCTCCACACGGCCCTCCAGGTCACCGAGACTCTCGGGCTGCTGGTAGGGACTCCACACCTGAGACGGACAACGGAGAGAGATGTGGAAGGAACAATGAAGTTACAAGGAGAGAAAAGAAAGGAGACAGGAAAAACAAAGAATTGAAGTAGGAGAGAAATGACGGCAGAATGACAGAATGAAACGGACGGAGGAAAAGTAACGTTTCAGGCCAGTTTGACAGATTGTCTGTTATTGATGGGCTTTTATTACAGAACACCTGGACCTGTATCACCTTTCACTCTGGGCAGCAAAATGTAAAAAACAAAGAGCTTGTGTTACTGTACTGACAAAGAGGAAGCTGAGTCTTTCTTCACCTTGAAAAAATGCTTTTGTGTGACTCCTACTACATGTTTTTCAGACTGTAGACTTCAGACTGGAACAGTAAATATTATATGAGTAAGGAACCAAATTTTCTGATTAACTTAATTTGATGAAGTTCTCAGTCAGAATAGTAAGTATATTAAAATGATCTTTTTAATCTTTATGGCTTTTTGTTTGTTTGTTTGTTTGTTCTCTGTACATACCGTACATATCTTACTTATATCATTGTTATTTTATTTTATTCTTTTCTATTGTATTGCGCACACACACACACACACACACACACACACACACACACA
>NW_024629222.1:0-1027 GCF_008729295.1 Plectropomus leopardus
TCTGGCGTGTTCGTCTCGGGCGTGTTCGTCTCTGGCGTGTTCGTCTCTGGCGTGTTCGTCTCTGGCGTGTTCGTTCCTGTCAGTTTTTTCGGCGGGTGGAGCCGTGTATCTGCTGCCTGAATGGCTCATTTGGAAAAACAGAACAAAAGTTGCTGTATGTATTTTTGGTGTTAAAGGGTTAAATAAATGTGCAGAGAAATAAAGAAAAGTCAGAAACTTTCCTGACATGTTTCTAACTTCTTCTTCTTCTGTGTTTGTTTTTCCGGTGCTGCTTCCTGTCGGCCGGCTGCTCCTCTGAAGGTAAGAAAGTGACGTTACGTGGTCTGATTTGGCGTTTCAGCGTCGATGTTTCTGATGTTAAAGTTGGAGATGAGCGAAGAGTCGAGGAAACTGAGTCTGCACAACACGCCGTTCAGACGTCTTCAGCAGACTCTCCTTTGTGTTTAAAACAATAATGAAATCAAATAAACAGAATTAAGTAAACACTAATGTCAAGATGAGGAAACGTATGGCCCAATTAGGAAATGAAAGAAAACAAATCGAAACATGTTTATAAATATACATTTTAACAAAAGAGGAAAAAAAAGATGTTTCATTCATTTTTTAAGTAAAACTGTCCAACATTTGTTCCAGCTTCTTAAATGTACATTTTTGGCCTTTCTTTGTTATTTATGACCTCCGCTGTTGTTGTTGTTGTTGTTGTTGTTGTTGTTGTTGTTTGGCGCGTGTTTATGTCAGATGTGATGGTTTGTCTTCGCTGTGATTGGTCGGCTGAAGTGACAGCAGGAAAGTTTCCATCACAGATCTGATCAAAACTTCATCAATATTTTCGTAAATGTGCTAAAACTCAACGTGGAGCTGACTGTGTTTAACTGACTGAAGTCATGTGACTTCTCCTCTGGTGATAACATCCCAGTAACCATGGCGACGGATGTTCAAAACATCAGCAGCTTTATTTCTATTGCAGCCACACTAGCCGTCATTATTTCAATCCAAGGCCACAGCGTCACGTGACCTCACAGCGTCA
>NW_024629223.1:0-1978 GCF_008729295.1 Plectropomus leopardus
TTCAACAGGCTATACTATAAACACCATCAACATGCTGTGCTATGACTTTTTTCAGCGTTTCGCGGGATTACTTTTTTGACCATTTTTCCCTGAGCTATAGTATGTCGTTTTTTTCCATACTAAACTTTGGCCTAAAACACTCAAAATATTGACTTTTTAGACTATTTTTTCAACAGGCTATACTATGGACAGCCTCAAAATGCTGTTCAATGATTTTTTTCAGCGTTTCAAAGGATGACTTTTGTGACCATTTTTCACTGAGCTAGAGTATGGCGTTTTTCTCCATACTAAACTTTGGCCTAAAACACTCAAAATATTGACTTTTTAGGCCATTTCTTCAACAGTTTATACTATAAACAGCCTGAACATGCTGTTCTATGACTTTTTTCAGCGTTTTGAAAAATCACTTTTTTGACCTTTTTTCCCTGAGGTATAGTATGGCGTTTTTCTCCGTACTAAACTTTGGTTTAAAATGCTCTAACTATTGACTTTTTAGACCATTTTTTCAACAGCCTATACTATGAACAGCCTCAACATGCTGTTCAGTGACTTTTTTCAGTATTTGGAGAGATCACTTTTTTGAAAATTTTCCCCTGAGCTATAGTATGGCGTTTTTCTCCATACTAAACTTTGGCCTAAAACACTCAAAATATTGACTTTTTAGGCCATTTCTTCAACAGTCTATACTATAAACAGCCTCAACATGCTGTTCAGTGACTTTTTTCAGCGTTTCGAAGGATCACTTTTGTGACCATTTTTCACTGAGCTAGAGTATGGCGTTTTTCTCCATACTAAACTTTGGCCTAAAACACTCAAAATATTGACTTTTTAGGCCATTTCTTCAACAGTTTATACTATAAACAGCCTGAACATGCTGTTCTATGACTTTTTTCAGCGTTTTGAAAAATCACTTTTTTGACCTTTTTTCCCTGAGGTATAGTATGGCGTTTTTCTCCGTACTAAACTTTGGTTTAAAATGCTCTAACTATTGACTTTTTAGACCATTTTTTCAACAGCCTATACTATGAACAGCCTCAACATGCTGTTCAGTGACTTTTTTCAGTATTTGGAGAGATCACTTTTTTGAAAATTTTCCCCTGAGCTATAGTATGGCGTTTTTCTCCATACTAAACTTTGGCCTGAAACGCTCAAAATATTGACTTTTTAGACCATTTTTTCAACAGGCTATACTATAAACACCATCAACATGCTGTGCTATGACTATTTTCAGCATTTCGCGGGATCACTTTTTTGACCTTTTTTCTCTGAGCTACAGTATGGCGTTTTTCTCCATACTAAACTTTGGCCTAAAACACTCATAATATTGACTTTTTAGACCATTTTTTCAACAGATTACACTATAAACAGCCCGAATATGCTGTTCTATGACTTTTTTCAGCGTTTCGCGGGATCACTTTTTTGACCATTTTTCCCTGAGCTATAGTATGGTGTTTTTCTCCAAACAAAACTTTGGCCTAAAACACTCATAATATTGACTTTTTAGACCATTTTTTCAACAGATTACACTATAAAAAGCCCAAATATGCTGTTCTATGAATTTTTTCAGCGTTTCGAAAGATCACTTTTGTGACCATTTTTCACTGAGCTAGAGTATGGCGTTTTTCTCCATACTAAACTTTGGCCTAAAACACTCAAAATATTGACTTTTTAGGCCATTTCTTCAACAGTTTATACTATAAACAGCCTGAACATGCTGTTCTATGACTTTTTTCAGCGTTTTGAAAAATCACTTTTTTGACCATTTTTCCCTGAGCTATAGTAAGGCGTTTTTCTCCGTACTAAACTTTGGCCTGAAAACGCTCAAAATATTGACTTTTTAGACCGTTTTTTCAAAAGGCTATACTTTAAACAGCCTGAACATGCTGTGATTTGACTTTTTTCAGTATTTGGAGAGATCACTTTTTTGAAAATTTTCCCTTGAGCTATAGTATGGCGTTTTTCTCCATACTAAACTTTG
>NW_024629224.1:0-2687 GCF_008729295.1 Plectropomus leopardus
TGGAGAGATTTTAGTGAGGAAATGTGCTGATGACATTTTTTTTTTTTTTAAAAGATTTTGAAGAGGGGAAAGCACATGTCCCCTCCGTCCCCTGTGGAAATTACATCCTTGGGTGGCGCAACCTAACCCTAACCCTACATCACATCACTATATTTCATTTTCTCTCAGCTCAGAAATGATTGCCCTGCATGTCGCAGTCTGTTGCTCTGCCACAAGATTCTGCACCCACACCTGCAAACTTCAACTGCTCGTTTAAGTTACACCTAATTCAGAAATCAAAGCAGGCAGCCTGGTTTGACTTCATGGAGCAGAAGAGAGAGAGAGAGAGAGAGAGAGAGAGAGAGAGAGAGAGAGAGAGAAACCACCAGATGACCTGTCCTAAAGACGCATCTGGCACTAGTCAGCAGGGGCCGGACCTGGTCTGGTGCAGGTCCTGACTCTCTGCTCTATTATGTCAGCCTCCTGCTGCAGGTGGGGCCAACCAACCAAGAGCCCAAAAACAGTGGTGCTGCTTTAAGAAGCCAGATATGTAGAAATCACGTACAGTGATGAAGAAGTGAAAGACACCAAGAAGTAAAGAAGTGCACATGGGGTGAAACTAAATTTCATTTAGTAATTGTGTAATATTGTTTTTTGAAGTACACTGCAGGCTGGAGTCCACATTTTTTCCACTGAGTGAGTTTATTTCCTATATTACATGAGAGCAGATATTTTCTAATGTGAAATCGCTGTTTTGTGTTGTGCTACTTTTTCTGAGTAGCTTGTAGTAGAGCTTTCTGCTTTCAGCAAAGTGTTGTGTTGCTGTAGCTTAAAACGACTTCCAATGTACACTACTACACGAGTAAAAGTATCAAAGTACCTTTCATCAACACTCCCTGGACATGAAAACAGTAAATATTAACAGTTAGTTTCTTTAGCATTTTGGGTCGGTTACAAATCTTGCATGCTGTATGCATATTTCTCCCACCGGCTCCACCTGTGAGTACTTGCTGTATTTATAGACTTTACATCATGGTGACATCAGTGATTTTTGAATTGCTTTTCTCTGCTTAAGGAAAGATTTGTTAATATATAACCTCCATGTATCAAAAAACTCATATCAGATAGATTCATAATTGACCTTGTTTGCACTGCAAGGGGTTCGGTGGTGTATGGGTTAAATGCCTTTTGAGCCGTAGGGTGTTTTTTTCGCTGCTATACCATGAGTGGCCACTGGTAATTATTGGAAGAAGTTCTAACCTGCTTTCCTGGAGGCCTGCACAGCTCCCCTGAAACTGAAGCCAAAACATCTCGCCCCCTGGTGGCTGGCTGTAGTATAGGTCATAAACCCTGCCCCCTCAATGTTAACAAATGGGACATAGACCAAACTAAGAAATAGAAAGTAAAAGTTAAATATTTTTTTCCCAAAAAGATTTTGTTGATTTTAGGTTCTTCTTATCATGCTGATGTCTATTCAATATGTTCTATCAAACAGGGTGTGATATCATGACTGACAGCTGTGTGTGTCAGTCAAAGTGCTTGAGATCAATGGCACTACTTGTATTTGTTTGGATGTATCTATAGGTGGATACTCCACTAGGGCTTCACCTCCCAATCACTATTGTGTACACTTTGGTGACACATCTGAGCCATTGTGGCTTCATTTTAGTAGGAGGAAGTGAAGACGCGTTGTCCATCTTTATATACAGTCTGGGATTCGCCTCGTGTCTCTGCAGTTTCCCTTGCCTTCTTCCATGATAAATGCTGTGAAAAAGCAGCTCTCACAGCACACAGCTGGCTCTGTAGCATTCCATGCTGATTTTGTGTCATGTTGACAACATGTGACAGCGTGATGATGCAGCAAAATGCTAAACATCTTGAGTGCTGAATGACTGAGCATGTTGTTCCACAGTACACACATTTGTTCTTGCATGGCAGGGAATACAAACACATTAAGCTGAGTTGTTTAAAAAGTGTGTAACAGAGACAACCTCCTTGGCCTGCCTTACATTTTCCTGTAGGTAAGATGGCATTTAGCAATGCATAGCAAGTGCTTTAAGATGTCTAAACCCGCAATATCCACGCAGTAAAAAATAAATGGATTTTCTCTGAGTAAGAACTCATGACAGCTAATTAGTGAGCCAGATGACAACTATGCATCTGTGTAAAAATAAAAGGATTTTTTTTACACTTCACAAGCTGACATGTTTAAGCTTTGTGTTTAAAAAAAGGGTGAAGAATAAAAAGGGATAGACTGAATTTCAGTCAAAATTCTATCATTGGGGGTTAAAAAAGAGCATGCACTTTCCCCTAAATTTATGGACTCAAATGACAGAACTAAAAAGCCCTTTGCTTATTTAGGAGCTCATTTGACGCATCAAGAATCTCTTAATTTAAAGTCTTAAGTTGGTGCTCAATTGGTGCTTCTGAAAGTGTAGAAGGGGTTATTCATCTTCTCCACTAAAGCCTTTATCCCCTTCCCTTCACACGCACGCGTCAGAGCTAAATGCTCTGCTCTTTTTTTGCAGCAACCTTCGCTTCTATTAGGGGATCAGAGAGTGTGCAAACACTAGTCTGATGGGAGCCATAATCAATCCCTTAAGCACAGAGGCTGCCGTTGGGTTAAAAAAAAAAAAGAACCCACTGCCCAAGACCTCTGACTATACCATCTAGTTACCTCGCAGGGACTCGACATACCTTCAGACCTT
>NW_024629225.1:0-1978 GCF_008729295.1 Plectropomus leopardus
CACACACACACACACACACACACACACACACACACACACACACACACCATATATAAACACAGCACAGTACCCAATGCATTAAAAACAAACTCATGACACTCTGCGTCTGGACTGGCAGCTGCCGAGGTGCCCCTGAGCAAGTCCCCAAACTCCCAAATGCTTAAGCTGCTGTGCGGCAGAAATCGGTCTTTCTGATTCGTGTGTGAATCAAGAAAAACAACCGTAGAGTACATGATCGTCATCGTACGACAAACACAACACTATCACTGCTGTCATGTGTGTTTCTAACCGCTGCTTACAGCACGAAGCCCATGCTGCTTTTCCACAGTCACAGTCTGGTCTGGTCTGGTCTGGTCTGGTGTGGTCTGGTGTGGTCTGGTGTGGTCTGGTGTGGTCTGGTCTGGTGTGGTCTGGTGTGGTCTGGTGTGGTCTGGTCTGGTCTGGTCTGGTCTGGTCTGGTCTGGTTTGGTTTGGCATGTCAGCCCAGTGCAGCAGGGATTTGTGCTCCATCACAACAGGGTGACCCACTTTAAAGAGATAGTTGTGGATGTTTGAAGTGGAGCAGTATGGGGTACTTTATGTAAACTCAGTAGAGATGGGGATCCTTAATATTCATTGATATTGAAATCGATATCAAGACTCCTTAACGATCTGAGTCTTTATCGATACCATTATTGATACTTTTCTGTTATTTGGTGGAAAGATGAGGTGACAAAACGTTTTTAACAGAACTGGTTTTGCTTTTATTGCTTAAAAGATGACTGTTTCTTTTGTACTGCTGGAAGAACAAAAAACACCCAAACAGCTGTATTACTCAAGTTTTTCACCAAAAACAAAATTTTCCTCCTCTTTAAGTTACATTTGAACACATCATGGTGAAGTTTCATTTAGCTTTGCCTAATAGTCATTTTTCTGAGCCGAACGTTATTTCTTTAGAGAACTTCTCTTATCCTGCCGATTTCAACTCTGATTTCAAAATCGTGTTACTGTTTTTAACTGAGGGGCCGTGGTGCTCAGCAGCAGCAGCTGACAGAGGTGCAGGAGGTTTTTTGACCTTTGACAGTTGAAGACTCTGCATTTACGTTCTGCTTCATGTTCAGTTGACGTAGTGATTTCAATGAGGTGACTCGCCTCGAGATGTAATGTTACATTATAGGCGCCACAGGATTCGACAGCAGTATCAGTAAACTCATACATTACTGATTTTTGGGTTTTCTAAAAACGTAGAACCAGGCCCTCAGTAGAACCGGGTTTTGATCCCCATCCCGAATAGTCATAGTGGTCGGCGTGCAGAAACAGACAGGGCGTGCACGCCGCAGGGGCTGATATCAAGGCGTATTTTAGCCACCTGGAAGTTAACTAACACAGACCACTTACTGACCGGTGGTAATAACCAGTGGTCCGTGCTTAAGTTATTAAGTTAATTTAAGTTATTAAGTTAATTTAAGTTAGTTTAAGTTATTATCATCAGATATCATGTAATCCTTTATTATGAGTTGTCATAACAGAAAAATCATGTGTTTGAACAGATAATAAGTAGATTAACAAATCGTAACAGTTATTGATCCAGCATGTAATACCACTAATGATCAGACTAGTGACCTCACCATGATGTCACGCCGCCGCAGTGACAGTGCTCTAATCTCTCTTCCTGTCTGTTTCCATGGAAACACGTTGATGCTCCTGCATGTCCCGCACCATGTCTTTCTGCCTGTCTGGCCGCCTGCATGCGTAACAGTAAGGTTCGGAGGTTGGAGGAGCAGCTGAGGAGTTTCGACCAATCAATGAAGAGCCTGCAGGCGTCTGAGGACAAGGTACTGAGGGTCACATGACCCCCCGCCTGCTGTCGTTCAAACCAAAGGAGCTCCTCCTCCTGACCTCCTGCTGCCTCCTGTGACCTCTGACCTTTGGCTGCTGCTTCAGCTCCACCTCCTGCTGCTGCTTTTTGCATGACTTTAACTGCTGCATCCCCAAAAAC
>NW_024629226.1:0-3271 GCF_008729295.1 Plectropomus leopardus
CATTTGACAAAGAGAACATGATCATCATCAGTTGGCTTCATTAATAGACTTTATCTTGACACAGATTCTTGCAATTAAAGGCAAAATTCTCAGAAAACACTTTTTAAATGCTAATTTAAAAAACTTTTTTTTCAGCAGGGGACTTAAAGATACAGTTGCTAAAACTGTATCAGTTTAAGACAGAGGATGCACACAGGCATATTCTGAAAGATACTCTGAGAAAAATCATGTTTTTTAACATTGAAGCATGTAAACATGTTCACCCAAAATTACAAGTTTGAACCTGAAAATGAGCATAAAATATGACCTTCAAAAAAAAAAAAAAAACAGAAGAGAAGAGAGAGAAGAAGAAAAAAGAAACAGGGTGCATTTACAGTTGTGTCTGTGGCATTTAATCCTGTTTTCAGCAGGCACATTGCACCTTACAAAACCAAAACATTGCGTCTTATACATCTACAAAACAAACCTTTTAACTTCACAGATGAACCAAAAAATGTTCACTGAAAGTGTCTACATTCATTGCATACTTTTGTACAGTAGTATACATTGCTCTTGTATTACGGTGCCATTCTTCTCAGGAAACACTGAAAATTCCTGCACTCCATACCTGTTAATGTGACAAAGCTGTTAGAGAAGACAACAGGAAGATGGCAATTTCCCTGCAATGCTAAGTGGATAAACCTTTAGGTCCTCACTGTAGCTGTCTTATGCACAATATAGTCTCTTCTTGAACCACTTTAGCTTGGCCCCTTCAACTGCTGCTGTGATCTGTACATCTGGTCAAATACCAGTAGGTGCTGCAAAGCTCTTGCAACAGACCACTGTGTACTGCAGAGATGAAACTGATTAAACTTAATCAGTTCATATCTTCTCATATGTTTCAGGAGTAAATTATATTCCCTTGGCTGCTGAAGATAGTTTTTAAGAGGTATCAGGGATAAATCTGACAGATCCTTTAGACTGAAGAGAAGATTAGCATGTGAAGGAAAGGTCACAATTCAGTTGTGAGACAGGCGACTCAACCCATATTGATGATGCCTCAATATGACTTTTACCCAGATATAATGGAGAATTTGAGAGAGGGAGCAAAAGAGAGAAGAACATACTGTACAGACATACAATGAGAACATGCACCAAACATAACAGAAGGAGCAGAATTAGTAAATTTTTGTTTTCCTCAACTCCAAGTCTTACTTCTGAACACTTTTTTAGGCATGTGTGTGTTTATGTGTGCGTGATTGATTCTGAATGACGAGTGGGCATTCTTGTCTTTATTGAGGAAATAGCGTTCATATCAAAACTTCAAAGCAAAAAAACATGTTCTGTGTGTGCACGTTGTTTTTTAGTGGACATTGATTCAAGTTGTGTCCAATAAATAGGTTTGCATTGTTTCCTCTCCCTCCTCTGACCTTGTAATTCACGTGCAGGTGGATTCAAAATGAAAACAACACAGGAGATAAGAGACATATCATAACATTTGGGATATGTTCTGTTTGAACACTGTATAGACATTAATGTTTGGTGAAAATCAATTTTAATAATATATTTTTACATATGCAATTCCAATTATATTAGTCATCATGTGTCACAAACCCTAAATCAAAAGGGGGCTTGTGCAGTGTTCTTCTTTAGCATTTTTTGTGCTTTAGCTTCGGGCTATGACAAGAAGCTCTTCCAGCTCCTCGACTGTGTTATGTTGAGTGAACTCAGTCACACAGGCACACACACACACACACACATACACACACATTTTCAAGAAAGCAACTACTCATTCAGGAAATTTGATGTCTGGTTTCGACTTCACTTTGATGATTTTGGTGTATGTGTGTGCATTTGCTGGTATGTTTTAAGTCCATTTTTATCTGAAGCTGGGTCTCAGAGATACTGTAACTGTACTGATCACACGATCACGAAACATCATTGCTAAACAGTATGGCTACTTCTGACCTGTCTCGTCATCATTAATTTTTGTTCTGTCTTAAAGATGCTATTTTCCTCCTTTGCCTTGCTCTCAGTTTTGTTATTATCTGTTTTTGACAGACTTTCCGTAATTCTATATTTCTGCCCCTCTAACAAGACGACTGTTCACCATTTAGGTTTCACATTGAGACATCAGCACCACATCTGTGATTATTTTCCTCATTTATGTCCTCTGACTTTTGAACTGACCTTTGTGCCAAGTAAAACTGAGTTTTCTTGGTTTTGTTCCTTTTTGGGTAAACTTTTCCTTTTCCTTTAGAGGAGCAGCCTGTTGCCTTGAAGCAGTTTAGACAGGCATAGAAATCCAGCCATGGTGTATCTGTGAGCTGCCACTTGTTTTTAAATGCCCTGATTAACTGTAAGTTGTAAAACATTTACACCAAGCCCATTCAGACTTTTTATTTTTGCAAAGCAGTGCACCTTCGTATATTTTGGTCATGATTTATTGATCACAAGTCTAACATCTTCTGTGTTGGTCTAAGTTACCTTTTGAGTTTGGTTTTTAATTGAACTTTTTTTGAAAATGACCATTTATTTATATATTTAAACAGTTTTACAGTTTTACTACTTTCTTTATAATTTTAGTAGTTTTAAACATTGCATATTTTACTTATTTACTCATTTATTTTGTGTTTGTTTATTATTTATTTCTATTATTGGGATTATCATGTTATTAATCAATCTGTTTATTTGTTAACTTAATTGCTATTTTATCTTTCTGTTTATTGGTTTTATCCACCCTCTGGTGTTTCTTCACTTATGGTAGCATTTCCTCAGTTCCTGGTTTTAATGAATACAATTAGTTCTACAGACATTCTCACCATGAATGATCTTTCTGCTCTGCTCAGCATTAGACCTGCAATGATTAGTCTATTAATTGATCAGCTGAGTGACAGAAATCTTCGACTTCGATCTAATAATCGTTTTAGTAAGTTGAAAATTGGAAATGTTCCCTGGTTCCATTATCTCAATTTAGGAATTTGGTGCTTTTCATTTTCTTATGACACAGTTACCAACAGAGACAAAAGTGCTTGTTTGACAGAACTGATGACAATCACACCGTGGCATGCTTACCTAGGTTTCAAATTAATCAGGCAGGGGAGCTAAACACAAACAAACCAAAGCCATACAAAAGCAAACACAAGAGGAACAGACAAACAAACAAAACACAAACCAAAAACAAACAAACAAACAAACAAACAAACAAACAAATAAATAAATAAATATCTGTGTCAAGATAAAGGCTATTAATGAAGCCAACTGATGATGATCATGTTCTCTTTGTCAAATG
>NW_024629227.1:0-3166 GCF_008729295.1 Plectropomus leopardus
CTGCTGTGGCTCGACAATAGTGGTCTCCGGGGAGGGGGGACAGAGCCTTTATTATTGACCACATATGTGGAGAATTCATTTCAAATAAACCGAAACTTGACATATATTAAAGCTAGTCGCCCTAAAATAAAGCTAAAGGTGACATTAACGCTATGCTAACGGCTAACTAGCTTGTTATTTGTGAGCAACTCATGTAGACAAATTCAACACAGTAAGGTAACAATGGCGCCTTCATTAACACTGTACAGGGGAAAGAAACCTGAGAAAATGATCATAAAGAGGCCATACAACTGATAATTGTACCACCCGAGGACCTCAAAGCCGCTCGAAACATATACTGTACTCATGGATGACAAAAAACACCGCCTGAGTGACAGTATGTGGGAAGAGCAGACATGTGAATACCAGTATAACTCCATGGCAGGCGGTACAGACGGAGCAGCCATGATGATGATGGAAGAGGCAGCTGCTTTCACAACCATATATGAAAGAGATGCAATGAAAATGAACATCGGTGACGATGGTTGAAGACGTTGGGTTGCACGAGAAGAGCAGACCAGAGAAAAAATGAGGACACACACACACACACACACATATGGTATGTACTGATCTCAGGGATAATTGAGAAGCAGCCTAAGTGACAGTATGCATGAAGAGCAGCTGTATGACAGCTGTTGGAATATCAGTATACCTACATTGTATACCGATATACGGTGGTTTTTACTTAATAAAGCAGTTAATTATTTCAATCTGGGAGCTCTTTGTTTTGATGTTTGTTTTCTGAGGTTGATGAAGTTGCTGGAGCGAAGGGAACGGCTGATGTTATGGGTAATGAGTAGTCAACGAAGATATGATGGAGTTTTGCCTATAAGAGTTTTATATATGAATAGAAACCAGTGTGTTTGTCTGCGTCTGCGATTCAGGATTAGTAGTAATAGTCCGGTCTGCTGGCATGATCCGTGGATGGCTAGAATTTACGACTTGTGCGAGCCATTTTTCCCCCTTGGCTCAGTGGCAACATATTCGTTTGCCACGCAGAGGTTCCGGGTTCGAATCCACTTTCAACACGTAGTAATGTTTATTTATCATATGTACAACTAAGTCCAGTGAGTGGCACAGTTTGCGAGACATACAGCCAACCTGTTAAACAGACACCAGTCGCAACAGTTTCTAGGCAAAAGTCAGAGAGAGACTCGTCAGAGACAGAGATGTGCCGCCATCTTGACATTCTGAACTTTAATGGATATAAAGGCTAGAGTAAGTATAATATAAAGTACAATTAAACAAATTGAAATTTAATAAAAAATAAGTCAGGCTAAAAGCACATGTTTATTTTTTCATATGTACAACAAAAAGGCCTGCAGGGAGGGAGTTGCTGGCATTTACCAAAAAAATAAATAAATAAAGAAAAACGTCTCATGTTCCCTCTTACAGTGATAATGAAATATCAGTAAAGAGAGAAGGAAGAAAAGCATGCCAGCAGGGCTAAATGAGAATCTGAAGTTTAAATAATGAGTGTTAAAGTAAGGGATAAAATATATCATATATAAAATATTAAATAAAGCAATACCTAATTGCAACTCAGTAAAATGAAGGTAAACATGAATGTGTCACAGTCAGCCCTGCTGCTGCTGCTGCTGCTGCTGCTGCCTTCACCTTGTTCAATCATTCCCACCTGTTGCTCCCAGCTGAGTCTCATCACTGAGCCAGTACATAAACGGTATCATTCCGTCATTGCCAGATTGTCTTCACAGCATGCACGACTCTCCAGCGCTCATCTCCAGCTTGATTTCCTGGCGCCAACCCTGCCTATTTTACCTAGGCTTTGCCTGCATGTAACTGTTTATAAACACTATTTTACGACTCGAGCGAGCCATTTTTCCCCCTTGGCTCAGCGGCAACATATTCGTTTGCCACGCAGAAGTTCTGGGTTCGAATCCAGTTTCAACACGTAGTAATGTTTATTTATCATATGTACAATAAATAGGCGTAGACAGCTATTCAGGCTCTTAATGATAACTGTTGATTCTCAGGTAGTACCAGTGACTCAGAGTGAAAAGATGTTGGAGTATCTGAATACACTTACAACCCCCGCAGATAATTCCAGCACAGTAAAGTATCAATGATGCCCTCATAAACACTGTGCAGGGGAAACAAACCTGAGGAGAATAATCATAACATAGAGTGCACATATAACAGACCATAGCTGATATATGTAGCACTCTAGCGCAACAAAGAAGGTCGGACCACATACTGTACTCATGGATGACAAAGAGAAGAAGATGCCTAAGTGACAGTATGTGGGAAGAGCAGACAAGTGGAATACATGGCAGACGGTACAGATGGAGCAGCCATGATACTGACTGAAGCCCTTCAGCAAGGCTATCCGCTGATCTCAGGTAATGAGAGGCTTTAGTGACACAGTGTGAATATGAGAGAAGAACACATGCAATATCTAAATATCCTGGCCAGGTACAGCTAATGCAGAAAATGGATAATGGATCATCTGCTAGCTCAATATTCCAATGCAATAATGATGCCTTCATTAACACTGCACACCTGAGAAAATGAACGTATCATGGAGTGCACATATCATGAAAGAGGGAACATAACTAATATATGTAGCACCCAAAAACAACAAAGAAGCTCGAAACATATTCTGTACTCATGGATGACAAAGACAACGCCTCAGTGACAGTATGTGGGAAAAGCAGACAAGTGGAATATCAATATAACTACATGGCAGGCGGTACAGATGGAGCAGCCATGATGATGGAGGAGAGTATATATGAAAGTGTTATAGTTGGGTTTCAACTGACCTGAGAAAAGGATCATAAGCCGGCACCCCTGTGGTCGGGGTGGAGGAGGACAAACTCTGAAAGTCTGCTAGTCTAACAAAGCTGCGGAAATGTGTGACTAAGAAAGACTGAACTTATTTTTATCTGGTAGCTCTTTGTTTTGATGTTTGGTTTTCCGAGTTTCAGCAGGATCCCTGAACGCAGCGTGGTGCGGTCATGTGACCCAGCAGCGGGCGGGCCTTTCATCAGCTTCCCTTCGCTTTTGGCACCAATGTCGGAGCTGTTTGTGCTTGGAAGAAATGGACTCTGGCAATGCACGAATTTGATCATTCAGAGATCCGATCAGCTGAGTCTGTGAATGGCGCCAA
>NW_024629228.1:0-2592 GCF_008729295.1 Plectropomus leopardus
TTTTCAATGGTGATTTTTATTCGAATTTCTAGAATAATTTTGTAATTACTAAAAAAAAAATTATTGTGCACATTAGAGAGTTAACCTGCATGAACCACATTACATAATAAAATAAGCTTTACCTGAATATTGTAGTTCTTTAGCACCCTCTTCTGACCGGAGCAGGTAGCACACCATTTCCCACAATGCTGCTGCCGCACCAGCCCGGAAGTCGGTCGTTTATTGACAATATGGCCGCTGTGCTGGGTCTGGATTTGGAGAAAACCGTAATTTGACAGCGCTCGCCGGGGCTGCGACCACCGCCCGTTTCCCCCTCAGGAGTGTACGGATCAGATGCCTTTGAATGACGGGAGCCGCGGAGCCCCGGGCCGGTGTCAGTGAGCCGAGGAAACGTCCAGAAAGTCCAACCCGACATGTCGTTTTTTAAGAGGAAAGGTGAGGAAGCTGCTGCAACGTCAGCCGCGGCTAGCCGTTAACAGAGCCTCACCTCCGGGCTGAGGGGAGAGCCGGTCCCCGGTAACACGTAGCTACCGCGGTGGGGGCTGTAACCGCGGGGAGATTAGCCGAGGACAGTGATGTGTTTGCGGGGACGAGAGATGCTGCTGCCGCTGCTCCCTGCGGGGACGCGGTTAGCTTAGCGGTGGCCTCTCTCTCCTCCCTGCTTCATTTAAGCCACTAAAAACCCGCCGCAGACACCTGTTAGCGTCATTTCACACCAACTACACTCTTACACAACATTATATGTTTATAAAATAACGCTTTTATGTGTTAAAATCTTCAAACGAGCCGCGTTTAGCTTTGATAACCATCACTGAACACCAGTGTCGAGCCGTGCTAAAGCAGCTAGCTTCAGCAGGGCTTTTTCATGCAGCTTTAACTCGAAAGAAATGTGACAAATCACAGTTTGGGTTATTTAAAAACCCCCAAAATGTGTGTAGTAAAGCCCTCGTTAACCATTTGAAACCTGAGCAAACTGGTAAAAAAAAAATTGGGAGACAGCAACAAGCATGCTTCACCAGACATGGCCCCCAAAATCTGCACAAAAAAGAAGGAAAAAAACGTTAGAAATTACCAGAAAAAAAGCCAGGAAAAAGGTAAAAACAAAAACAAAAAAAAAAAAAACAACAACAAAAACAACAAAACCAAATCCAAACAAGGATCTGGCCTTTCGCCTTTTTTTCTGATAATTTCCTATTAACCCATCCGTCACCTTTTACAGTTTTCTTGAAATTTGTACGTCGTTTCTTGTAAGGTTGTCAGAAACAAAATGTGTGTAGTAGAGTCTGCATTAACCATTTGAAACCTGAGCAAACTGGTAATTTTTTAAAAAACTGGGAGACAGCAACATGCAGCTTTACCAGACATGGCCCCCAAAATCTGCACAAAAAAAAGGAAAAAACGTTAGAAATTACCAGAAAAAAGGAAAAAGGTTAAAAAAAACAACAAAACAAAACAAAAAAAAAAACAGAAAACAAAACCAAATCCAAACAAGGAAATCCAGTAATAATTTGCTAAAAATAAAAAAGTACTTGTTTTTATGTATAAATATAGTTTTCTAGCCTTTTGCCTTTTTTCTGATCATTTCCTGTTAACCCATCCGTCACCTTTTACAATTTTCTTGAAAGTTGTGCGTCGTTTCTTGTAAGGTTGTCAAAAACAAAATGTGTGTAGTAAAGTCTTCATTAACCATTTGAAACCTGAGCAAACTGATATCTTAAAAACACTGGGGAGACAGCAACAAGCAACGTCATCACACACAGCCCCCAAAATTTGCAATCTGTGGGTAATTTCTTGTAGTGGTTAACCGATATTGGTTTTTCAGGGCAGATTATTAATATTTAATGAGACTGATAACCAGTATCTGGAATTGATATGAAATTATATTTTCTTTTCAAAAAACGTTTTTAAATAAATAAATAAAAACAAGTTAAACTTTAATTAAAAAAGCTCCCTGAGGTTTTACAAAGTAAAACTTCCTCCCATGCTGACACTTTCTTTTATCGGTAATCATTACAATAAAATGCCGATACAGATAATCGGCAAAATGCCAAATATCGGCCAATAATCTGTCAACCCCTAGTTCTTATATTGTAATATGGAATAAATGCTGTTTTTGATCCTGATTTTTTTTTTGCATTACAGTAAACTGATGTACTTTTCTGCTTGTTTTAACGCTTGCCTTTACGCACTTAGTCCGTATATCTGCATTACTAATGATTAATGTTCAAAAATTGTGTCAATACTTTTTTGAGGTATCAATAGTCAGAACTACAATATTGTCACAACAAAAATGGAAATTGGTTAAAAAAAAAGGCGGGAGTTTGAAATATCAAAATATATATAGTTTATCAAGATATACCCTAAAAATACTGCAGTATTATTAGAGACTATAACCATAGAAACTATAACTATACGAAAGTGCAATAATTTGTCCACACTTGATTGTGCAGATGTGATTTTTTTCCACTGTTTATAACGAACCTCTCTGTTTAATACCAACAAAACTGAACATTATAACCTTCATAAAGGTGGGATTTAGGGTTTTTCAGGGTTTTTATAGGTTTAGCAAATAAATTGTATGTATTTAAAGAA
>NW_024629229.1:0-3595 GCF_008729295.1 Plectropomus leopardus
ATAAAAAATAATATAATTATAAAAAAGTCTGTATTATCAGAGTTGATTTTCATCATATAAAGATAATTTTTAAAGATTTATGTCTGGTGGCTCCAAGTTTAGAGCCATAAAAGTCAATTAAATGTGTAAAATAACATCAAACTTTGTCACCTCTGTTGGTATAAATATTCCCATTTTCACACACAACGCTGAAATTAATCTGTGTAGCATAAACCAGCTGCCACACAGTGAGCTCAGGGCTCTGTGGGCCCCTGAGGGTCTGGGGCCCCATGTGGTCATGTAGTCTTGACTCAGCTTTAAATTTCAGATCTCTCCAGTAACTGCTCAAGACCTGATTATTAAAACAAGTCTACTACATGTTTAGTATTTGTATGTTTCTGGCCTGCATATAATATATTTGTATTTTAACCCACATTTATTTAAATTAATCTCTTTTTTATTTGTTTTGTCTTTTGTCTTGGCTGCAAAATCAACAGGAAAAAAAATGAACTTATTCTAAGTTTAATATTTAACAAACTGCCCGCATGCACCGATATATGGCCACGAACTATATTTTGTTTTCTAAAGTTTTGATGAGATAAAACCTAAATGATCTCCAGGAGGTGAAGTCACATGTTAGAGCAGCTCAGAGGTCAGAAAAACAAAATATCTGAGACTGAAACGTGTTAATCATGAACGAGATGTGATTATTAATCGTTTTTTTCTGCTAAAACTGCATAATGTGCATCAGAGGAAACTCAAAACCCTCCTTTGTAGTTGGGCTTTTAATTGAATTTCACCTATTTATTTATTGACTTATTTGACTTGATTTGACTTGATTTATTTAGGCCTATACATTTTAGTCTGTTTTATTAGGCTTTCATTTTTTAAAAATGATTTAAAAAAAGTTCTCTTATTTTTTATATCATCCCTTTACTTACCATTTATCAAGTATTAGGTGTATTTTATTTATTTATTTTTATTTCATTTTATTTATGGTCAATATTGTATTTATTTATTTTTTAAAGTCTTTTATCTATAGGTTTTATCCTGCCTCTGGCATTTCCTCAGTTCCTGAATTTAATGAGAACTCTTATTTTATTACTTTAATTAATTACAAAGTCATTCTTTTTCTTGTGTGCCTGTGTACTTTGGGTTTGCGCTTTGTGTTACAGTTTTGCATGTATGAAAAGTGTGAAGGTCTGATTGACTGATGATGAGAGAGAGGTGTGTGTGTGTGCACGTGTGTGCGCGTGTGTAGTTTACATTTCTTGTTGGGAAAAATGTAGTGCAGTCGGCGGTCTACAGGTTATGTAGGTTTGACACTGTGGGTCTAAAGCTGCAGATTAAGTTGCATTCTGGGAAGTGTAGGATCAAGTGTCACTACACTTGAAGTCAGTTTAATCCATTTCTTCCATTTCAAAGTCCCACAACTTTAAACAAGTGCTACACTAAATCACCTTGTACTATAGCTGTGGAGAAAGCACTTTAATGAAGTAAAAGTGCTAATACCACACTGGGAAAATACTCTGTCACAGTAAAAGTCCTGTGTTTAAAATGCTGCTTCAGTAAAAGGCTGTCAGGATAATCAGAAAAATGTAGTTAAAGAATTAAAACTGGCTTTTATACTCTTTTATATATCTTTAGAGGATTCTGACTCATGCATTCATGTAAAAACTGGATTTTACTTTTGAGGTGGAGTTAATTTTTAACTATTAACTGATTATTACTTTTTAATTTTTTATTATGGATTAATCTGCTGATTTTTTTTCCCATTAGTCGATTGGTTTGTAAAAAAAAAGTGAGAAATGTTCGTCACAATGACTCAGAGCCTAAAAGTGAAACATTAACAATGTTTGTTTAACCTCAACATCATTAATATTACATTAAAATGATTAACAATATCAGTAAAACATTAAAATGATTAAAATTACTACTAAAACATTAAAATGATTAACATTATTTGTAATGGATTACAACTATTCACATCATTACAATATTAATAGTTCTAATACATTAGAACTATTAATATTATTACTAATACATTACAGTTTTTAGCGTTATTACCAATACGTTGTAGTTATTAACATTATTGCTAATACATCATGTATATTATCATTGTAATTTATATCTTACAAATTTTAGTGTTTCATGTACTAATACATTGCAATTATTAACAATACATTAACATTTTTCATGTTATTACTTATAAACTGGAATCATTACAATTATTAGTTATTACCAATACATTACAATTATTAGTACTATCACAAATACTTTACAAGATTGTTATGACTGACACATTACAACAATTGACACTATTGTTAACACATTACAATAATTACCATTATTGCTAATATATTAAAAATATTTAATGATTACTAATATGATACAATTATTAATGTCATCAATAAAACATTTCAATTATTTAAGTTATTATTAATACATTACAACTTTTAATGTTATTACTAATACAATATTACTATTAATATTATTACAAATACATTACAATGATTACCATTATTGCTAATACTGCACAACTATTATTAGTTAACGTTATTAGTTATACATAACAATTATTAACATTATACAAAGGAAAAGTTTGTGAGGTTGTAACCATAAAATGTCTCACAGGAAAACAACAAAAACGAATTAGTTTTCTGTTAACTCTTTGTTTAATGGACTTATTGTTTCAGGTGGACTATTATAAATTGGTGGTGAGTTTATTTTATTAAAAAAAATAACATAATATTTTATAAACTTAATGTATGTTTTGGATGTTAAACAATAAATTTGTTAAATAATTAAAGTTGTCAGATAAATGTATATGTAGGATTAAAAAAAGCTCACGTAAAGTATCTCAAATTTTTACTTAAGTAATTTAATGATCTTAAAAAAAAACAGATTAAAAACTTATAAACAGTTGGTTTATGAAACTGCAAGTAACCAAAACTTCAGCTCCCAGTGTTCCCACTCACACCAGCAGTTATTTATCATTAATTAACATTAAATTAAATGATTGATCAGCTCTTTTTGTGCTTTTAAACCTTCTTAAATCTGAGGCTCAGAGACATACTTCTTTGTTTTTTTTCTTTGCTAATAGTGAATTTTTATCAAACTCTGGTTCATAATCTTAAAAAAGCTACAAAACCTTTTTGTTCCTGAAAATGTCTTAAATGTCTTATTTGAATTTAAAATGAATTCCTCTTCATCATCTTTTAGCTCAGTGAACTGGGATCAAGATTTCAGTTTATATTTCACCTCTATTCATATAAAAAACGGACGTTATTCTGGTTTAATTGATCTATTTCATGGATGACACAGAGCAAACAAGCAGCCTTTAGTGTTTTAAAACTGCTCTGTTTCCCGCACAGAGATCAATAAAGTTTCACTGAATCGCAGACACACACAGCTCTGATTTAAACTGGTTTCACTGGTGTTTAACCAGAGTTAGTGGTCAGTTAAACCTGCTGCTGCCATGTGACCTCAGAGTGGAAAAATAGCAGATTTGAGGCCAAAGAGCGGGATATAAATACCGAAAAATAATTAGGATTAGTGTATAGTGAGACTGTGTGTGTGTGTGTGTGTGTGTGTGTGTGTGTGTGTGTGTGTCCTG
>NW_024629230.1:0-2798 GCF_008729295.1 Plectropomus leopardus
CGGACACAATCTTCCTGCAGCATTGAGTTGCACGTTGATGCAATTTCATTCAAAAACATGGGAAAATGACAACCGTGTAAAAATAATTCCACAAATTGCAAGAAAATTGTAGATTTAGAAACTTTTTTTAAAAAAGATAGGGGAAAATATAAAAAATAATATTTAAAATTGTTAGAATGATTTTTTTTTAAAATATTGTAATTTGTTTTTCCTTTTGTTTTTTTCCCCTTGTTTTTCTTTCTTTCTTCCTTTTTTTAATTTTCAGGTAATTATCTTGTACTTTTACTGATTTCTTGCAGTCATTTTTTCTTTTGTGCTCATTGCATTTTTCCCATGTTTCTGAATAACCCAAGTCAGTTTGCTCAGGTTTCAAAGTGTTAAAGTGATAAAGACATTAATGCATCAATGCATCAATAATTATAATGTTATTATTATGTTATTATGTTGTTATTCTGAAATGAGCCATTTGGCAAAATAATTAATAAAATAAATTAACAAAGTTTTGCTCAAACTTAAAACAGATTTTAGTTCAGTTTAATATATTCGCACTCCATTAAAAAAAGTATAAAATCCAAATGAAAAAGCTAAAATAGCTAAAATATTAATGCTAATAGTTTATTACTTGTAAGTTAGAGTTTGAATGCAGGACTTTTATTTATTAGAGTATTTCTACTCTGTGTTACTGCAGTTTCTTCAGTAAATGCTTTGAATCCTCCTGACGGCAGTTTCACGTGTCAGACAGAAGCTACATTCGTCTGCGTCAGAACCAGATCGACTCTGAAAACATTCACACAGACGACCTTCGTCTGCCGGAGACTTCAGACCCAAACATCGCGTGTCGGGGTGAACGCGTTTGGCTCAGACGTTCGTTCACGCGTCGTGTTGATCAGACCGATGAAGGTCAAACCGGCTTGTGACGGCGTCGGCGTGAAAGTTGAGCTCGGTGTGTTTTCACTGGCGTGTTCAGTTAAACACACGTGTTCAACAGATTTCCTCAGTTTCTGTCTGCTGCTGGACTCAGTTTAACCCTTTAAAACCTGACAGCAGTTTTCTCGCGCTGCGTTCAAACGCTTCACACAACTCGGCAAGAAATGTTTCACAAAGAGCAAAAACATTTACATTAAAAAACTTGTTTTATTATTAGAAAATAATCCAAAAAAATGTCAAAATATCCAGAAAGCTTTATTTATAACTGTAATAATTTTATGTTTAAAATTTTATAACAATTTGGCCTCTTTTTTGCTTATTTTTAGGTAATTTTCTTGTTACATTATATCTTATTATTTGCTAATTTTGGGGCCATGTCTTGTGATGTTTTTGAGAGAAATCAGAATAATTTGCACGAGATTCAAAGGGTTTAAAATATTCCTTTAAGACACCAATCTCTCTCTTCCTGTCCTTTTGTCTCCTCCGTCTTTATCTCGTCTGTCCCTCTCCTGCTCTCTGACACTCTGTTCAAACAAATAGTTTCATTACTGCAGCAAGAGTTTAAGTCTTCAGAAACTGGAAAAACATAAAAACTCGTGAAAAAAAGTCGAGTTTTTCCTTTGACGGAGTCTGAATCGTAGAAACAGTCGGAGTTTATCAGCGAGAGAAGAAGAAGAAAGAGAGGAGCAGTGTGAGCGAGACACAACGGCTCAGAGACGCCTGCAGGAGGAGAAGTGTTGATGCAGAAATATAGAGACAGACATTGAGCTGCTGTAATAGAGAGACTGTGTGTGTGTGTGTGTGTGTGTGTGTGGCGTCACTGAGGACATTTGTCCCTCTCTGCAGGTGTCCTCCCCTCAGACACTGGGCTCTTTCTGCTCCGTCCAGCATCAGCATGCATCACATCAGCCCAGTGCGCTCACCGCCTTACTCATCACATCACTACACACACACACACACACACACACACACACACACACACGACATCAGCGGCCTGTGCGAGCAGCGAGGACGGCGGCGGGCGGTTAGCGTGAGTCCAGGGATGTCGAAGTACAGTGGGACAGTTTATCTTTGTGTCTGCACACAAACGAGACGTGTTGATGCTCATCGGGACATTTTCTGACGCCGCCGGCGAACCGTCACTGATGACCACGAATCGATGAGCCGCCTGGCGCTGCCGTAACCTGATGGTACAGAGACGACGGCGCTGAGTCACAACCCGCCTGATATCATCACATATTATGGGATGGATCTGGTTTGATACAACTCCTGTCTGGAGACATCCCATAATAAGTGGTTGAATGCAGCTAAATACATTAACTGAAGTGCAGTTTGGGAGCTTTGCTCGACTACAGTCGAACTGCAAATAAAAGCTCACGATTACCAGCCGGCTGCGGAGGCACGTTTTGATAAATAAAGGCCCGTCTCTGTTAGAGGCTCGCTCTGGTTACCGTGGTTACCGTGCAGTTTTATTTTTACAGAAGTTCTTCAGACGTATAAAACCGGGTTGCTGACCTGCTGGTAGTGTTGTAGCCAAGATCATACCGAGACCAAGACGTGACCGGGACCAGAGTGTGCCGACACGAAGACACGATATATATATATACACACATATATATATATATGTGTGTATATATACTGTATATACACGACCGTATCACAGCTGTGGTGATATACAGTACATCGTCACTCTCTCTCGTGTCATATTACTTTTATTAAGTTAACAGTAAAAAGTGACAACAGTTTATGATTTGTTTGTTTATTTAATGATTTTTTTTTGGCTCCACCCACACCGCAACCGCTGGACGTGACAGCTGTTGCCTGGCAACGCATAAACAGTTTCCTGCAGGCTGCCGGCTAACCTGCGTTAG
>NW_024629231.1:0-1155 GCF_008729295.1 Plectropomus leopardus
ATAGCAGAACAAAAAATGTGATTCATACGATTGTGAATATTAAACCCAAGTAATAATAATCAGTTTAAATTTTAACACTAGTTATAAGTAGAATTAAAAAGCTACTATGGTATTAATAACTTGGTTAAAAGACGAACAGCAAGAAAATAACGGGCTGCCTTTAATTGCCTACTGACACCTCCAAAAGAAAGTACTAAAAGAAAACTGAAATGAAGCTTCATCACAACTTATAAAAGCTAACAATTGCCCTTCCCAAGTAAAAGTACAAGTAATAAATAACTGGAGGAATTTCCACCAATAAATTGTCCTCTTCGTCCAACTCAAAAACACTCATCCTTCATGAAAGTATTCCATGCGAAAAATATAAATAAATAAGAAATGCCCAATGTCCTCCCTTCACAGCACAAAGATAAAAACCAGGAAAATTAAACTCACCAGCTGTAGAGTCGAAAAAATAAATACTTGTAATCCAGCTTTCGCATGATGACTCGCTCAGCCTTTATGGTCCTCCATACACTTTCACTGCTGGCTCCAGTCAGTCCAGATATCAGCATTAAAAAAACAAGTCAAACGTGGTCTTTTCCATGACGGGCTGTCAACGTCACTCCTTCATTTTCTCCTTAATAAACAAAAATAAAATCCTCTCCCCAAATAATGCACTTTCCTTTGTTCCTCATCGCCACGCCCCCTTCACCTGTGTGGAGCGCACCTGATTGGTGGGTGCGCACCTTTCCTACACCGGCGTACGCCGAGTGGGCTCAGTCTGCACACACCGTATTATTATTCCAGAATAAAGGGTCAACAAACTGAGTCTAACCCTGAACTCTGAGTTTATTTACTCCGAGACAGAAAAATGAGTATTCGGTTCCGGAACAGCTGATCTGAACTAGTTCAATCAACTCTGAGTATGTTCACCCTGAGTTCAGCGCGTGCACGACCTCTATAAAAAGCGCCGGTACGTCGATTCTCCATGGCAACGGCTGAAAAAAGAAACCAAGTTACTCTACCCCATTGGAGCTAGAGGTCCTCATGCTGCCTACATAGGCCTATTTAGAAAGAAAAGTAACATATATTATTCACCATTCATATTATTCATATTTGACGTTAAAAAAAAGTAATACTCATTCAGTCGCTATTTCAACATAGTAATTTAAA
>NW_024629232.1:0-1965 GCF_008729295.1 Plectropomus leopardus
AAGAGACGCCAACTGACAAAGTGACAAAAGAGACACAAAAGACCACAAACTTCTGTGCTGTGGCTGCGGTTGTTTTTGGTTTTTTTTGTCACGTGCGAGTTCCCAGAGACCCGCTGTCTCGTGTCCGTCCCCGCGGAGCTGAAACGGTCTGTGAGTGATGGACATTGTTGGACGGAGACGACTGAGCGTCCCTGCTCTCGCTGTGTGGAGGATGATAATAATGAAGCGCTTGTTGCCAGAAGAACAGTCACTTCTGGGCTGGAACAATATTTCAGTGTCAAACTAAACGTGTATTGAGCCTCGGCCTCGGCGGGACGCGGCATCCTGACGTCCCTGACGGAGAGCGAGGACGTTTAAAGGCTTTATATTTCTATGAAAAGTGTACAAAGTGTTCATATTCTGTAAATGCTTCCAGCCTGTTTTTAAGGAGAGTATTTTTCTCTTGATTCTGACGATTGTGCCATAATGCAAGAAACCGAAAGACAAAGGTGCTACTCCGCTCTGCCATATTCGTTCGGATGTTTTGGGAAAGCTGCGTCGGCTTCATGTTTGCAGCCAGAAGTTGAGTCTGAAGCTGATCCACATAGAAAGTGCATGATGATATCCACTCGTTGCTTTCAGTGCACACTTCAGTAATATCTGATCATATTAAAGATGCCTGTACGCAATATCTTAATATTTTAGCCTTTTTTTTTTTTTTTTTTACAAAAGTTAACCCTTTGAGAATTCGGCAAATGATTTGACTTCTTTTGAAAATGTGGGGAACGCAATAAGCAACAAAAATGTCCCAAAGACTGCATTAAATTTTAACTGAAGAATTTGTTTTAAACCAGAGAGGAGAACTGTTAGAAAATAATCCAAAATATAGGGAAAAATGTCCATAAAACAGTCCTGAAAAACATTATAATTCTATGTATTTTAAAACATACAGAAAAAAATTGTTTAAATAATACAGTTGCAAAGTAAAAGATGGAAATTAGTGTAAACCTGAAAATAAATGTTTCAGATCTACACTATTATTACAATGTTCAGGTCTACATGATTATTACAAAATTATCAAAAATGGGTAATTTTAAATTTTAAATTTGTTTTTGTTGATTTGTTTTTGTTTAGTTATTTTTTGTTAAGTTGTTTGTTTTTGTTTATTTGTTTTTGTTTAGTTGTTTGTTTTTGTTTAGTTTTTGTTTAGTTGTTTGTTTTTGTTTAGTTGTTTTTGTTTAGTTGCTGGTTGCCTTCTCTCCATGTTTTTGAAAGAAATCAAACCAGTTTGCTCGGGTTTCAAAGGGTTAAAGGAATCGTTAGACGTTTTGGGGAAATATGCTTATTTGTTTTCTGGCAGGAAGCTTAATGAGGAGATCGGTATCAGTGTAACTTCGTGTAAACTGAAGCTCTTGACTTGTAATTCCAATATATGTTCATAAAACCCCCAAATATGTGTAACGTGATACAAGATGCGTCCCTAAAATTACTGATTTAAAATGTAGCGCTGCGCTGCGTGACCTTTGATACACAAGTATCAGATGAAACATCATGTGACCAGAGCGCTATGAATCATCACTAAGGCCACGCCCACTTTGGGAGGAAAGACTCGCTGAAAAAATGCCGAAAATCTGTCATTTAACAGGTTAACCGAAGTGTTCAGTCTGAGATCTGAGATGAGGACACAGGCCAAACACAGCAGCCCCATACATGTTGCAAGGATTTTAGGACATGTATCAGATTTTAGGTCATTTATCAGATTTTAGGACATTTCTCGGAATTTAGGATGATCCAAGGAATTTATGTCGTTTCTAGGATTTAGGACATTTTGTGGATATTAGGATTTTTCTATGGTTTTAGGCCATTACTGGAATTTCAAGACATTTCTTGGAATTTTAGGACATTTCTTAGAATTCAGGACATCCCCTGGAGTTTAGGACATTGATCAGATTTTAGGACATCTCCTGGAGTTTTAGGACATCAGTG
>NW_024629233.1:0-2970 GCF_008729295.1 Plectropomus leopardus
CTTGCTTTAAAGAGAGAGTATAAGAAGTTTCACTTTCACTCATTCGTTGTCCGGAACCACTTGTCTTCCGCAAACGTTGTGTGGGGGCTGGAGCCAATCCCAGCTGGACAGGTCGCCAGGGCCGACAGACAACCGGTCACGCTCACATTTACACCTACGGGCAATTCAGAGTCACCAATTATAATCAGTTTATAAACTGATGTTTTCATATAGTTTTGTAATGAAAACTATGTAGGCTTTACTTCTATAGCTTTTGCTCTGCTTATATCATGTTCATTTAACTTTGACCTCATGAATGACTGACTAGCATTTGGCATAGTAACCCTAACTGAAGAGTTGACGGATCTATTAGCTTATTGGAAACGAGTATCTCCAAACTGCTCCGTACACTCTCTATGATTGGTCTTGTCTTGCCTCTGTTCTGTTCACTGGGGATACAACATTTAAACAGCACAGGGTGCTACAGTGACACTTAAACACTTAAAGTAGTGAAACAGACGTATGGGCCACATTTTTTGGTTGGCAAATCCCTAATTCTGGATTTATTGGGGGAACTCACATCCCTGATAATAATTATCATGTGCATAACATGTTGATGATGTAGAACTGATTAATCCCCTGGTGGCTAGTCACTGCTGTTCATCATTCTACATAGGAGAAACACTAGTGGGGTTATATTACATCCTGCAGGTGTGTGTGTGTCTGTGTGTGTGTGTGTGTGTGTGTGTGTGTGTGTGTGTGTGTTTGCATTTTCAGCATGTCTACACACTTTAATCTGTTTGGATTGTGAATGAGAGCAGCTGTGAGTACGCATGTATAGCCACAGAGGCAGGTGCAAGTGTGTCCCCATACAAGCTTCCTGGGGCTAAAAAAAAAAAAAAAAAGCACGCACACCAGACAATTAAAACCCCATGATCTTCTAGATGTGTGTAATTGTAGTAATCTCTGTCTATTTGTGAGTGCCTGATAGTGATCAGTCCAAATTCTTTGGTCATCAGAGGTGTAGTGGAGGGTAAACCCAACATCACAGTCCACACGTGGTCTTGAGTAGGCTTATATGATTGCCATCTGTCATATTTCTCAAGGAAGAAGAAAGAAAAGTAGTCTTTGTTCTATCAAAATACGACTAAGTGCACAGAAACCATTGTGCCACATTTGGACAAAAATGCAAAATGAACAGCTCTTGGATACTGAATAAAATGTATAGTAATAGAATAAATAGTAATATAATGTAATAGTTTAAAATTAATAGTCATGCTAATGCATCAGTTTTTGATAGCAATGTTGGTGGGCCATCACCAAATATCAACAGCTATTTAAAGGATTTCCATGAAAATTTGTATACTGGGTTTTACATTTTACATTTTTGGTGATCACATGACATTTCTTGTAGAGCCACCACAAGGTATACATCTATGTTTTAAAATCAAATGTCAATTATTAAATGGACTGATAAGTTGTCTCACGGGATAAAATGTCTTAGAGTTGATGGTAGCCATTGGAGAAATGACAATAAAAAAAAAATTATATTCATTTGACACAGTCAACCGCTACATATTAATACACAGACTCAAAAACTGGATGGGGCTTTCTTGAACAGTCTTAGCTCATTTATGTCCTATTTGAATGATAGGGACTACTTTGTGTTAATTGATAATTACACATTTGAGCATGCAAACATGATCCATGGAGTTCCCCCTAGCTCCGACCTGGAGATTCTTCTGTTCATCATCTACATACTAGTTCAGATAATTAAAAAAAAACAAACAAAACAAACAAAGAAAAAAAAACCCAACATTATCTCACCATAATTATGCCAACAATACACAGAGATTTCTATGACAATATCACCAGGTGGCACCCAGGTCCCACACAAGTGGATTTAACAAAACCATGACTGGATGTGCCAAAATGTTTTTCAAATGACCCAAAGAAGAACAAATAAGTTACAGTTATTAGTGTTAAAGGCCAAAAACCAAGCAGGAAACTTTGACTTTTTTTAGTGACAGAGTCAGACCCAAATGTGAGTCACATCCCAATAATAAAATGAAAGTATATGATGCTTTCCAGAAAAAAACCAGCAGATTAAAACAAAGCAGAAATCAAGCAAACATAAAAATAAAATGCAAACAACACAATGATCATAAAATAAAAAAAACACGGGGGGATAGAGTCAAGTTTAAAAAGTAGCATAAAGTGTATAGACAAAGACAATAGACAAAGTGTTCCAAAGCACGGGGGCCGCAAAGGCTTGATCACCTTTAGTCACAAGCTGAGCTGTAGTGTCTGCACAGGTCTCTCTAAAAAGTCATGAATCTTTTTTTCAAATCTTTTTTAAATTCAGTTTTAACTTGTTTTTCTATTACAATTTACCCTTTTAAATCCTAATATAATAGGTATTTTACAATATCTTTTAGATTGCCTTGGTTTTCTTTTCTTTACGCCTGTTGTGTAAAGCACTTTGCATTTCCTGGCTGTTAAAAATGTCTATACGAATTAACAGGCCTTGCCTCTGTTGACACTGAGCTCTACCCACTGAGCTACGAGACTAGACTAACGGCTCAGTGTGGACAATAAAACTACTGCTATCGCTAACCACTTCAGCTGGTAATAGGTGTAATACGAATATCAATGTTAATGACCTAAGGGTTTTTTAGTGTAATTACCGAGGTGTGTAATACATTACAACTGCTCTTCCAGAGACATGCATAATGGTAGAGCTGGTTCCATACAAACAGTACAGGGAGGCACTCATGCAGCCGTTTCCAAGAAAAATGACAACATTAACCTATGTGTTCATCATATTCTCTATTTGCTACATTGTGTCTTTATTCTGTGTAATATTCTCTGTATTATATAGTGTACTTGTGTCCTTCTAGCGCATTTGCTATCCTTTCAGCACTGGTATGAGCTGGAAGCAAAGACCATATGCGTCAGAGTAATCGCTGCAAATGAAAAGACACATTTAAT
>NW_024629234.1:0-1643 GCF_008729295.1 Plectropomus leopardus
GAGATCACTTTTTTGACGTTTTTCCCTGTGCTATAGCCTTGCTTTGTCTTGGCGAAATTTTACTTTGTTTGAAAACACTCAAAATATTGACTATTTGGATGTTTTTTTCAACCGACTACACTATAAACTGCCTAAACATGCTGCTGTATGAGTTTTGTAACATTTGGAGAGATCACTTTTTTGACGTTTTTCCCTGTGCTATAGCCTTACTTTGTTTTGGCGAAATTTTACTTTGTTTCAAAACGCTGAAAATATTGACTTTTTGGACCGTTTTTTCAACCGACTATACTATAAATTGCCTAAACATGCTGCTGTGTCAGTTTTGTAACATTTGGAGAGATCACCTTTTTGACCTTTTTTCCCTGTGCTATAGCCTTGCTTTGTTTTGGCGAAATTTTACTTTGTTTCAAAACGCTCAAAATATTGACTTTTTGGATGGTTTTTTCAACCGACTACACTATAAACTGCCTAAACATGCTGCTGTATGAGTTTTGTAACATTTGGAGAGATCACTTTTTTGACCTTTTTTCCCTGTGCTATAGCCTTGCTTTGTTTCGGCGAAATTTTACTTTTTTTCAAAACGCTGAAAATATTGACTTTTTGGATGGTTTTTTCAACCGACTACACTATAAACTGCCTAAACATGCTGGTGTATGAGTTTTGTGATGATTTGGAGAGATCACTTTTTTGACGTTTTTTCCCTGTGCTATAGCCTTGTTTTGTTTCCGCGAAATTTTACTTTGTTTCAAAACGCTGAAAATATTGACTTTTTGGACCGTTTTTTCAACCGACTATAATATAAACTGCCTAAACATGCTGCTGTGTCAGTTTTGTAACATTTGGAGAGATCACTTTTTTGACGTTTTTTCCCTGTGCTATAGCCTTGCTTTTTATTGGCGAAATTTTACTTTGTTTAAAATCGCTCAAAATATTGACTTTTTGGACGTTTTTTTCAACCGACTACACTATAAACTGCCTAAACATGCTGCTGTATGAGTTTTGTAACATTTGGAGAGATCACTTTTTTGACGTTTTTCCCTGTGCTATAGCCTTGCTTATGTTTTTTGGCGAAATTGGACTGTGGCTTAAAACACTGAAAATATTGACTATTTGGATGTTTTTTTCAACAGACTGTACTATAAAGTGCCTAAACATGCTGTTGTATGAGTTTTGTGATGATTTGGAGAGATCACTTTTTTGACGTTTTTCCCTGTGCTATAGCCTTGCTTTGTCTTGGCGAAATTTTACTTTGTTTGAAAACACTCAAAATATTGACTATTTGGATGTTTTTTTCAACTGACTATACAATAAACTGCCTAAACATACTGCTGTATGAGTTTTGTAACATTTGGAGAGATCAGTTTTTTGACGTTTTACCCTGTGCCTTGCTTTGTTTTGGCGAAAATTTACTTTGTTTCAAAACGCTCAAAATATTGACTTTTTGGACCGTTTTTTCAACAGATTGTACTATAAACTGCCTAAACATGCTGCTGTATGAGTTTTGTAACATTTGGAGCGATCAGTTTTTTGACGTTTTTTCCCTGTGCTATAGCCTTGCTTCATTTTGGCAAAATTTTACTTTGTTTCAAAACGCTCAAAATATTGACTTTTTGGACGTTTTTTTCAACCGACTACACTATAAA
>NW_024629235.1:0-2103 GCF_008729295.1 Plectropomus leopardus
GTTAATGCCCAGGCTAAATCCTTTTACCATCACTTTCAATCACTATCTGAGCTTTTATCAGCCCTGCTGCCTGAACCGGGGCGGTGCAACTTCCCCTCTCCTCTGCTGCTGCTCCAAACTGTTCTCCAGCAGGTCCGCTCTGCACCCTGTTAGGCTTAAAGGACCAGTGGGGGAAAGGGGGACCCGGTGTTACTGTACTCTTGCCCTTTATCTGTCCCGACGTGTAAAAAAAAAATAAAAATAACTCGCCCTATACACTAAACTCAAAGCTGTCCCTGCATCAAAAATCTTTCTCTAACACTCCTTATGGGACTTGTAGTACAACCTTATCCTACTTTGTTGTATTATTTATCTCTTATAGTGCTACTGTACAACATTACCTTTAAGATCCCATAGATACTTTCTCTGTGTTTTTTTTCGACCTGCATTTGAATTGATTATCCATGGGGTTATTATAAGGGATTATCAGTAGATCTGAATGTAATGTACCAATATACACTATAGATAAAATGTAGACTGGTCAGGTGCAGAGCTCTGTCATGTTGCATCCTGCTGCAGAGTGGTGCGCTCTCCATGGTGCTTATATGGAGCAGGGCCTTTTGCTCTTGATGCAGAGAGCTTGCATTAACTTTCCCCCACAGTTGAAAGTGATTTTTGTCAGGTTGTTGTTGTCGTCATCGTTGTTGTTGTTTCATGGTGAAATTGTCCATAGAGTTTCAAAACTACACTTAAGAACAAAACACTTAAAAGGGACCCCCCACTGATATTATCCATGTAGTTCAGGTTGCTCATCAAGAGGATTACTACCCGGTTTGTAAAATACATTGCATAATATGTTCCATGTATAATATCTATAGCTGTAGAGGGAGCTTTTCAAAATGTTGAAAAAATGGCCCTGATTATATCATCACCTTCACAGACACTTATCTTGCAAACTGGAAGTGTGAGGATCAAACAAAGTGTGCATGTAAGACCATGTTAACATTGTAAACCTTTTCGCCCAATTCAGGATTAATTGCTTAGATTCTTTTGGAGGGCTTTTCACATTATTTGTTAAATGTGGCCAATATTAGATCCCAGTGTGTACTTGTCTTAGTCCTGAACTGACAGACATGCACAAAAAACGACGACAACAATGTAACACGCATCTGGGGTTGCTACATAATGAGATTTTTGCATTATAATAATAATGACAATAATAATAATGGCAATAAATAGTAATAACTGTTATTATTATTATTATTATTGTTGTTTATTATTATTTATTAAATGTTTTTTTGGTTGAACAAACACTTTATTTTAACTGAAACATTTTATTAATTGAAGGAAAAAAGGCAGCCATGGAGGAAAGGAGATGCACAGGGGAGATTACTCTAAACTGTGGATAATCAAATGTGCACAGTCTGATAACCATCAATTTCCATAGCATGTACAGATTCGCTATATACTGCTTCTGCACGAAAGTCAGCATGCAGGCCACTAAAGTCAGCGTTTACGCTTTCAATGAGTCCTCCGCATACGCAGCAGCAGCAGCTAACACCCAACACGAGCTATTTATTGGTCCCAAAAAAACAAGGCCAAAATGTCTTGAGTCCATCGTCAAACCCAGTCTTTTAGGTGACGTTAGCCATGTGATGCTAGCAGTTAGCTCTGTCACTGTGTGTGTGTGTGTGTGTGTGTGGGCGGACTCACTAACTCTTCCTGGCATGGAGCACACACTCCCACAGCAGTAGTCTCCTAGCAGCGGTCAATGTTGATACTGTGGCAATAAATCAATGTATGGGTAACACTGGGGTTTCATTTCAAAGTTGATGTGCAGTGAATCTGTGAGCAGACGATGATGAAGACCAGGAGAAAGACAGACTCTTTTTTTTAATTATTGTGGCGCAATGGCTGCTGCGTCTGTATGGAGGTGTGTGTGGATGCAGAGTCGGAGCCAGGAGTGGTAGGATCGTGATGTGAATGGCTTCACTAAAACAGATTTCATCCAAAATTTCAGGATGTCAAGGGCTACATTTCACTACATCTGTCAGTACTTCTTTACAAGACTCTGGTGGCAAGACTCTCAGTTCAGGCAACCCATCTGTGAACTCTGTAAGAGTT
>NW_024629236.1:0-1454 GCF_008729295.1 Plectropomus leopardus
ATTTAGCATGATATATGAGTCAGACCGATAAGCAACTAAGTTCTTGGCCAGGCCAATTTTTTAATTTGATTCATGACATAAACGTCAAATGTAACTTGTGTCAAGTAAGCCTGTAATCAACAACCTCAGCAACTGGAGACACCTGGACAACTGGAGTCACAATATCAGTTCATTAAGAAAAAAAGACACATTTACCAGGAATATTTTTAGTAAAGCTTTATTTTTTAGACAAAAAAAAAAATAACTTCAAAATAAATAAATAAATAAATAAGAACATCTCTGCTGTATTGCTTATTACATGACATGCATGGGGTCGTATGCAGTCGGTGGCCAAGATTGCTCTCCTCGCTTCCAGCAGCTGAAAACACAAGCAGTACAATTAATACTGCTCTGTGGTGTTAACACAACACATTCACATTCAGCACAGTGCATTCAGCTTTTTTCTTTAAATCTTACCCTTGCATGGGATCATAGTGCCTGTCATTTCCATCAGTTTCCTATAAAACACAGAAAACAACATCAAAGTCACTTTGGTGAACATATATATGTGGGTTTGAGCAGCAGGCATAGTCAATGTGGCACATTACACATTTATATTTTTGACTTGTAACATTTAATTCACTCAGAGTCATGCAAAGAGATTTACTTAAAGTACAGAGTAAAAAATAAGTTACTCACCTAATATCTCCAAAGTGTCCGCTGTCCTGCGTGTCCTCCTCCTTCTGCTGCATCAGCTGACTGTGATGAGGATCAGCTGCAGCGTCGCGAGACCCCTCCTTCGAAAAAATGTTTCCAGCGCCTCTTCAGCTGTTCACCGTCATTTTGATATTTTGGGCTCGCGTTTTGCTGAGCTCTGTCTTGCTACTCTGTTATTTTTGGGTATGTTTTCCATGTAAACAAACACGCGTACTTCGTCTCGTTTTCCCTCCATGAGTTCAAATTTCCATGAAGAGCAGATAGAGACTAACATTGTCATCCAATCGGGACACAGGAGGCGGGACAAAGCCTTTGCAGCCGTCGCTGTTTAGCTCAGAGGACGGAACAACATGGGTTTCGCTGGCGAATCAATGCGCAGAAACTGATGATGTAATCACGTTCAGTGCGGAGCGTCTGGATGTCGAAACAGGGCATATCTGATATCAGTGGAAAGTTTAGATTCTCCACTTTATGTCTCTTTTAAAGCACGTTGATAGGATTAGTGGCTCAAAAGTCACACTTTAGATGGAATTCTTTATAAACACAACACATCGCTGGTCTCTCATCCAGCTACTTTCCATTGCTTCCGTTTTTATCAGGGCCAGATTTAGTTTTTTGTGGTCTGGTGGCCCAGCCTAACTGTCTTTGATTACACCCATTCTCCCAGTGGGAATTATGTTGGGCTGTTGGCAGCTTTAGAAGAAGTAATGCTGTTCTCTACACCCTCACTGTAACTATAATAGACTAGTGCAGGTGAT
>NW_024629237.1:0-3767 GCF_008729295.1 Plectropomus leopardus
CTCACACGCTGCAGGAGGAGGCTAACACGCTGCAGGAGGAGGCTAACATGCTGCAGGAGGATGCTTATACACTGCAGGAGGACGCTCACACGCTGCAGGAGGACGCTCACACGCTGCAGGAGGAGGCTAACACGCTGCAGGAGGACGCTCACACGCTGCAGGAGGAGGCTAACACGCTGCAGGAACACCTGGTCACATGACCTCTGTGACGGGCTGCTGACAGGACTCACTGATTGTCCTGCTGAGGACAAACTGTCTCCAGAAGAACAGGAAGTCTTCAGGGTGCAGCGTGGTCATGTATCTGCTGTTCTGACATGTAGACGTTGTAATCATGTGTGGCAGAACGCTGGCATCCCGTCGCCATGGCGCTCTGAGTGACAGGCGGTCAGGAGGGGGTTATTTTTAACCCTTTGTGGTCTGCTTGATGGCGTGCTGCCTTCAGGAGCACTGATAGAGACTTCCTGTTCTGACAGGCGGCAGGAAGTCACCATGGACCACCGCTCTGTGTGTCAGCACCGCACTTCATGGTACAGCCAGTCACATGACCTCACCTGTGACCTCACACCTGCACCCAGCCAGCCTCCGATTGGTCCGTCACTGCAGTAACAGTACAAACCCCACACAGTATTTATACCACATAGTACAAATACCAAATAGTATCAATACCACAGAGTACTAATGCTACCAAGTACAAATACCACCTAGTATTCCAGTATTTGTACTGTCTGTCTGTCTGTACTTGCAGGCTGTAGTAGTGTACTCAAACAGGTGTGTAGTTGAGAAGAACTGTATGGATGAAACTGTGAGTCACAGTGAGAACCGAGCTGAGGGACCTTCCTGCTGTCTGAGGACGAATCCAACAAACCTGGACTGTCTTGCAGGAGTGTGGTGTTCTCTTCCCGTCTGAATGTGATGGGTATTTTCTCCTCCTTACCATGTGCCTCCTTCCTCTGATCCTAACCATGTGTGCTTGTTGATGTTCCGGTGTTAGTTGCTATGTGCTTTTGTTGCCTAAACATAACCATGTGCAGCGTCATCACACTGTGTGCTCATGTTGACAGACGCAGAAGGATACCTAGAGCGTAACATGCAGACGCAGAAGGATACCTAGAGCGTAACATGTAGACGCAGAAGTCCACTGGTTGGGGCGCCTAGTGGCTCAGTGGATAGAATGGCGCCCCATATACAGAGACTGTATCCTATTGGATTCCAGCCTTGACCCTTTGCTGCATGTCGCCCCCTCTCTCTCCCCCTTTCATGCTTAAAAATTGTGCTGTCCATTAAAGGCAATAAAAGTCCCCCCAAAAAATATTTTTAAAAAAAAGTCCACTGACAGAGACTCAATATGTGAGGATGAGGACGTGTTGGATGTCCCTGAACTCAGAGACGCTGCTGTCTCTTGTAATGTTTGACCTGATGGGGTCTTAATCCCCTAATATCTCCAGATATAACAACCCCCCCTCACCTGCACAGACGGAGCTGTTGGAGGTTCAGACAGATGTGCCCCCCCCCACTGTGAGCCTAATGGGAACTCTTACACTGTGATTAGTGTAATACCCCTTTAACACCCCATAATACTCCCCCCACCAAAACACAGATTAAGGTAATCCACATGTCTCCCTCTCAGATTATCACCCACCTGTGAGTGTGGTCACATGACCTGGTGGTCACACTGGTTCATTAACGTTTGTGATGTCACTGTTTACAGTCTATCAGCCAATCACAAGGCTTCTAAAAAGTGTATATAAAGAATTAAAGACAAACTGTGTGATGTTTTAATCTCGTTAGTATCAAAGGAAATAGTTAATATAAGTCAATTTATTTATTAAATTAATACTAAATACTAAAAGATCAGATCAGAAACTAAAACTAACATGTTGAAATAAAAACTCATTTCATCATGTGTGTTAGTCATGTGTAGTTTGTTATGTAGACTGTGTGTGTGTATGTGTGTGTGTGCATGTGTGTGTGTCTGTAAGTGTGTGTGTGTGTGTGTGTCTGTCTGTCAGTGTGCGTGTGTGTGTGTGTCTGTCAGTGTGTATATGTGTGTGGTTACATGATGAGAGGATGATCGAACTTCTGCAGGTTTCTGACTCGTCAGTTCTCACTTTTACTTCTTCTCTTTTCTCTGCAGACTTTCCTTCTGAGTCTAAAGGTCACCTGACAGGAAACGCCTCACCTGACAGGAACGCCTCACCTGACAGGAAACACCTCACCTGACAGGAAACGCCTCACCTGACCTTTATTTTGAAGTCTCTGCTGTTCCTCTGGACATGACACTGAGGACTTTTTATTTTGACAGCTAATCTGAATTAAGGCAAACTTTATTTTGAAGATTTATTTCGAACAGGAAGACAAAAAAATTCAACTCACTTTATTTTGATAAATTAAACATTAACATTTTCAGAAAGTAACTTTTACAACTTTACAACTTACTTTGAAGGCTATTTTATATATTTTTTTGTGTTTATTGTTATTTTATTTAGATTTTTTAATAACATTTTTTCTTTTGATACATTTTTATATTTTTTAAATATTTTTGTTGAAAGAGTTTAATATTTTATTATTATTTTAAATGAACATTTTAATCGTGAATTGTATATGTTTTTCTAAATTAATTTGAAAGGATATTCAATGTTTTTATGTATTTATTATTATTTTGTATTCTAAATGTGAATTAAAGGCTTTTCCCTCAATATATTTTTTATATTTTTAAAAAATTGCTGACCTATTTTAACATTTTATTAATTTTAAAATAATCTGACCTGAGGTCATGTCACCTGTCAATCATAGACCGGATGTGTGGGCCAGAGATGGGACCATCACAGGTTCTCTTGTCACACCTGTTCATACCAGAGACCCGGATCACTGCAGCTGTGCTCCGTCTGCGCATGCTCAGCAGCTGCTCTGTGATGAGAGACAGAAAGCGCGCGCTGCTGCATCTGCTGCTCTGCACCTGCTCAGGTAACTCACCTGTGGAGCCAATCAGCTGCTCAGGGCCGCAGCTTGTTGACGGTAGGAGCGGCGTGAGGGCCGCGTGCAGGCCAACAAGCGGCGCGAGCAGCAATTTAAACCCAGAAACAAAGATCCGGATCAGAGGAGGTGATGTGCGCGCGAGGAGGAGGGAGGAACCTCCTCAATTATCCCTCCGCGTGAAGAGAGGTGGCGCGTGCTGCCGCCGCTGCTGCTGAAGGGCTCGCGCTTGTTTATGTTGCAGAGAAAAAGACCCGGTGACCGTGACAGGCTGCGCGAGGAGGCGACCAGTCCCGACTTGCTTCCCGGAACCGCCCGCCCCTCCCGGCCTCCGCTCCACCGCAGCTCCGGGACCCAACGGGACCCACCGGGACCCAACGGGACCCACCGGGACTCACCGGGACCCACCGGGACCCACCGGGACTCACCGGGACCGGATCAAGGAGGAGGCGCTGCAGCAGCACTTTTGCTCCTCGCTGCTCTTGCTGAGCGGGAAGATCACGGAGGCTCTCCGGTGGAGGCGCTCCGGTACGGCTCCTCTCCTTCTTCTCTTTTCTTTCAGCAGCCAATCAAAGCGCGCGGCTCACCTGCACGCAGGTGAGAGCAGACAGGTGCGCGCTGCTACTGCCGCGGCTCAGGTGTCGGATGGAGGAGGAGGTGAAGAGGACAGCGGGAGGAGCGGCAGCAGCAGGCCGGGCTGGAGGAGCTGATTCCCGGCTGCTGCTGCCGCTCCGCTCCGCTTCGACCACACACACACACACACACACACACACACACACACACACACACACACA
>NW_024629238.1:0-3542 GCF_008729295.1 Plectropomus leopardus
TTTTTATTCTTAAAAATAAATATATATTTTTTATTATTAGAGTGCCTGCACTACTATGCAGTGCAAGCAACCTATTACTGTTCGGCGCAACACATACCCCGAAGTGCATGCACTGCAAATTGTCTAAAATTGTCTTAAATTGTCTAACAAAGAATTCAGAATAAATCAAATGGAGAAAAAGAAATATGGGAGAATTTAATATGGACCCTGGGTGTACGGAAAAGATATAGACAATACAGGTCACTTATTGATAGAATCAGCAAGTGACACAAAGACATGTTCTCATGTGACAAATAGGTGTCCTGTGGACTTCTGTTACTGGTGTTAACCATATATCACATTCTAAAACGTCCTCAGGAAGCCTTGTCAGTTAAATGGGTTCATAAGGTCATTGTAGTGGTGCATGTCAAAGCTTGTCTTGATACACTGAATGTAGGAAGATATCAGTGGTGCTGTTTTCATTAAGTACAAGAAGGTGAATCCAAACAGAGTCATTATGCTTTAGGGGTGCCTGGTGGCTCAGTGGATTGAGTGGGTGCCCCAAGTATGTAGGCTGTGTCCTCGCTGCAGCATCCCCTCTCTCCCTCCCTTTCACACTTGTGTTCTCTATCAATTAAAGGCAAATATGCCCAAGAAAATATGATTAAAAAAAGCCATTATGCTTTACATGGTTTTACTTACTTAAAGTAAAGCCATCACAAGGCAGCAACAGCAAATCCAGAAGTGTTAATTCAACTCCTAGGGAGTTAAATTCAACACTTTAAAAGTGTCTATATTGGTCCACAATAGATCGAGTTAAAATAACACTTTTGAAAGTTTTAAACAGTTAACGCTGTGACAGAGTTGGAACAACACTCTCAATAGTTGAAATTTAACACTCACCAGTGTTGAATTTACTAACACTAGTGTGTAGTGTCAAAAAATAACACTATCATTGTTGTTTTAACACTGAATAAGTTTCAGATTATATTAACACTATGGAGAGTGTTAAATATTATACTAATACTACTATGACTACTACTACTAATAATAATGCTAATAGTAATACTAATACTACTACTATTACTACTACTACTACTACTACTACTAATAATAATAATAATAATAATACAATAATCAAGAAAACTACACAAGTTGCAGTTTGAATAGACCTGTATTTCAAACAAGCACACCACATTAAAAACAGCACAGGCACATTGTATGTTTTTTCACACATCTCATTAGAAAACTGTTTGTCATAGGGTCTGTAATAAATCAACTCCTTAACTGGAAAAACAGAGAATGAGTCTGCTCTCTCATTAAAACAGTATGCACTGAAATGATCATCAAAATAAAGAGTGTCCACTCTGCAAGTCAAAATAAAATCTTGCTCATCATGTACAATGATGTTGGTGACTTTCCTGAAAATAGGAACTTCCATATTTGTTCCAGTACACACAAACATACCAATCTGATATTCTGTTCCATAGTTCTTCACCCAATTAGTGGTTGACACTCCACAGTATGCATTTAGATTAAAAACAGAACTTAAAACATCACCTCCTTCCAAGCTATCAATAGTTTCTTTCTTCACTGACCAAACTCAAATCTCTGAAAATCAAAATTCTCCCAGTGGTAAGCTCGCTGTCTCTGGTGTTGTTTCACCAATGCTTTTGTGATATTTTTGAAATTTTTCACTGATCTTTTAAAAAATTATGTTTTGCCTCAAACCTCATGCAAATATAACCATAGTTGAAACTTTGGATCCTCAGTGACAATGAATCCAAAGACAGATACTTATGGTTGACAAGGTATTGAAAGATAAGTTTGAGTTCGTACTGTACAACACATTCAAGTAAGTCGTGCATTATATCAACTGCATAGTTTTCAGAGGTGTGGTAAAAATACAGTGTATTGAGCAAGCATGTCTTTTTGACACCAAATGTTGAACTCAACATAGGATTTTCTTGTAGAGCTGCACAATGTTCTGCATGCATTTCTTTTGTACGAAAAATCATGCCAGGGTCATCTTCAGTAAACACAGACTGTGACTCAGCCTTACTTGTCAAACAAAATCTGCAAAAATACGTAACGCTGAAGGACTCGACAAAACCAAACAGTCCATGTAAACCTAGGTTGTCACCTGTTACTTGTATAACAGAACCAAGCAAAGGTGAGTCTGAGAAAGGCACCTCAATTCCTTGTGTTTCAAGTATTTTAAGATAATCAAGAACAGGCTTTAAGATGTCATCAAATCCGTAAGTCTTCAGGTCTTGTGAGTGAAAGAGTGCCACAACATGTATATTCATCAACACAGAATTATATTTTAGGGGCAGGTTCCTCAATATAAAGTAAATGCAACCAAGTTTGTGTCCCTTTCTTTGAACCTATTGAATCTGTAGAGCATGTTTGTTCTGGGAAAACAAAACGTTATTCTTGAAGTATGAACCATCACATATGTCTTTATAAACTCCCTCTTCTTGATGCTTGGCTTGCAAGAAACTTTTACACAATTCAGTGTTCTTGAACATAGACTTAAGAATTCCCAGGATGGGTGTATACACAAATTTATCCGTTACAAGGACCTGACTGTAAATTCCTGTTGTGTGATCCCTGCGAACATCAAACCGTACTCCAAGAACATATTCAATACGTTCAACAATTTCCCACTTTTCCTCAAAGAACTTCTGTTGTTTGGCTCTTGTGTTAAAGGTTGAGAAAGGATTTTCTAGTTGATCAAAACACTTTTCCACCTTCTTTTCCAAATCTGTGCCTTGAATTTCTGTAGTACAGCTGAGAACTGCCTCTCTCGCTTGCCTATGAATGTCATTTACAAGTTCCTCCATGGACCCCACCATTGCTTGGACTGTGCTCTCAGCAACACCAGATGCTTGAAACTGTGCTACAACAGAGCCATACATGTTTAACACAAGATTATTGTCAACAGAGAGCTGGGTAGTTGTTGGAGAGTCTGCACTGACTGCCTGTGAAGTTGAGGGCTCACCAACTTCATTCGAGTGTCCACATTGTCATCAGTATTAGTCAAAGCAACATCTCTATGGAAATGAACAAGATGCTTCTTGAAACGTTTATAGGTGCAAAATGATAAACAACATCCCGGCTGTCCACATTTTAAACGTAATGTCTTTCCAGGATATAGACCGTGGTTGAGTCTTAAATGCTGACAAAGCAATGCAGAACTTTTGTGGTGTGCCTTACAGACATAACAAAGAAACATATTTTCATCCAGGGATATTTATCACCTCAAGCGTCGTGCAAAAATCTCGCTCTGAGCTCGACTCTGGGACTTTCCTTGGCACGTCCCACGTCAATGTTAAAAACTGTGGTTTGGATGAATATATAGAAGTTGAAGAGGGATTTGTGGTAGTTGACACTGAAGACGAAGTGTGCTTTGAAGAGCTCATCGAAAGCTGCCAAGGATGTCTGTGCCTTGCAAGGGATGACCTTGTGGTCAATGATGACGTAGTATCTTTAGATGCTGTTCTTCTTTTGACCCACACAAGGGAGGGCTGTCTCGGCACCACACCAGCAAGGAACATTTT
>NW_024629239.1:0-5613 GCF_008729295.1 Plectropomus leopardus
TGTAACCTAATTTTAAATACAGTCATAATAAATCTAAACATAGTTTTCTTGATATTTTTTCCTTGTTATCTGAAAATTTTCTAATGATTCTCACACTTTTTTAAAAACTATTTTTCAAGTCATTGTCTTGTCTCCTATTTACTTTTTTTTGCAATTTATGAAACATTGCAAGCCAAGCTGCTAACTGCCTTTTTTCATGTTTTCAAAAGAAATTAAACCAAATTTGCTCACATTTCAGAGGTTTAAAAACTTGTTAAAGGTGTCTAAACAAAGTACAACAAAACTGATGTTGATCCAGGGTTTAAAGGATTAATTAATTCAGTTCAGGGCTACAACTAACTATTATTGTCATTATAGATTAATCTGCCGATTATTTTCTCAATTAATCCAGAAATTGTTTGATGTATTAAACACTGGAAAACAGTGCAAAATTACTATAACAATATCCTAGAGCCAAATGTGACGTCATTAAATGCTTTATCCAAGCAAACAGGCCCAAACCCACAAATATTCAGTGTTTTTCACTACAAGACCAAGAAAAGCAATTCATTCCTTGACCTTGACCCATCAACTATGTGGCATTTTTGCATGAAAACTGACTTAACCCTTTAAAAAAATGAGCAAATTGGCTTGATTTCTTTCAAAAACAGGGATAAAAGGCAAACAGCAAGTTTAGAAGAAATGATCCCAAAATAGTAAAAAGTACAAGAAAAACAATGAAAACAAAGAGAAAAAAAGAGTATTTTTTCTTCTAAAGAACAAGTAAATGACCTTAAAAAGCTTTCAAAAATAATAATTTTATTATAAAAAAATCAATACAGTTAAAGATATAAATATGATAATGATAAATATAGTTTTAGGACATACATTTTTCACTAGCATTTTTATAAATGTTTTTCCAAATCTACAAATTTCTTGCAATTTGCAGAACTTTTCTTTCTATTTTTCCCATGTTTTCAAGCAAATCAAGCCATTTTGCTCAGCGCTCAAAGGGTTAAACAATTAACGGATTGTAAAAATAGCTCCCGCTCCTGTTGTCATCTGTTGTGGTTGAACAACACGGTCTCACAGAAATACATGAAATGGATACAACCTCTTTACAACACATCACTTGGTGGTGGGCAGTAGGCACAAAATGTGTTAAAATTATGTGCGTAAAATACTGTGTCAAAGATGTTACACACTCAAAAGGTCCTCTCAAACATTAATCATGATATGGAGTCAGTTATAAAACATCCTGGTGGTTTAAAACCAGCAACACAACTTCAGGTTTGTCCTGGGACCTTTATCACATGTCCTTCCTCTCTCTGTCCTCCTGTTTGCTTTCACTCTCTACTGTCAAATAAAGCGAAACCATAAAAGATCAACTAAAAATAATCCACAGAGGAAAACAAATGTTTGGCTTTGGTCTCAATCCCCAAAACACACACACACACACACACACACACACACACACACACACACACAGTGCAGTCATTTCCCACATTGTTCTTTCTTGTCTGGTAGCTGCCCTACTTGTGTGCTTAAATCTTGACAAATGTCCCTTCACTTTCATCTTCAGCCAACAGTTTGAACCTAAAAAACAGGCTGCAGACTACTTGAACAGAAGTCTATTTTGGTGGATTTCTTTTATGTAATCCCTCACCAGTTAAAATAGGAGCAGCTTGTTCCAGTGTTTTGCCAATTTACGATTTGAAAAAAGATGATAGTTGATTTTTTCAATTTGACAATATTTGTATGGAAGTTTAGTGTAGACAGGAATATCAAACAAATATTAAAAGTCCTGTGTAGCATGTTCAAACTTCATTACTGTCAAATCAAGTTTCATATCAATTCTGCAAACTAATGAGACCATGCATGGAAATTATTTGTCACCCTGAGTCACAGTGGTAGTGGTATTATACTCAGTGCTTTTCAAAATAAAGTCACATTTCCATAAACTGTTTTGCTTCATGTTGCATGAAGGATGCGACTATGTAACTCAGCTCCAAATCTGGCAGAATCTTTACTTTTTTTTAGATTTTTTTTTATTTTGCTTTACATAAGGGGATAGAGGTTGCTTTTCTCATCCCAACGCCTCCAAATATTTCAGTCTTCTTGTTTGTTCACAGTGTGATTTTGGTTTTAAATTAGTAAGTCAGTGCCTGGTGTTAAATATTTACTGTTTACTACAGCTTGTTTTATTTATTTATTTTTTCAACCTTTATTTACCAAGTTGGTCCCATTTTGATGAAGAATATTTTTTCCAAGGCCAAGAAAGTCAGCAGTGAGAAAAAATGTGAATCCAAACTTGAAATTATACAACAAAAAAAGCCTGTTGTATTAGAACACAATTCATATTAGAGCTAAAAAGAAAGCACCAGATTTCAGCAGAATAAACCGTGTACGCAGTCTTGTCTTACCCAGGCTGCGGTTGCTAAGGTACTGTCTCAGGCTGACATTGCCCAGCTGGCTGGGTGTGACCCGGCCCACCTCCAAAGCCACGGCCGTGCTCTCGCCAACCGCCTCCACGCCCACACACACCGACTGCACCTTCAGCACCAGCACCGACACCTGGAGGAGAGACACAAACAAAAACAATCAACATATTCTTATTGTGTGTAAAATTCTGACTCCAGGCTTCCCACACACTTTCACAAACAAAATTTCAAAACTTTCCATGATGTTTCAAGGACCTCATATAATCAATAATCAATGTGGAGACAATATCAGCCTTTTTTTTTTAGACTTCTTAAAGTTTCAGTATCTTACAATATCTTTGGTGGGATCATCGATGCTCTGCGAGGTGGCGCTGACAGTGTCGGGGGACACGCCTCCCTCCTGCTCCTGACCAATCACTGCCTCCGTAGCGCTCTCAGTGGCACTCTGTTCACTGATGGCGTCCTTGAAGCCTGAGATGGACACATCATCTGTGGCACACGAAAAGATTGAGAAATATTACTCACATTTGACTTGTAAGCACCGTCAGGCTTTACTGACACATTAGAGCGATGCTGCCACCTTCTGGTCAGTACAGTTACTGCTGCTGAAAAATATACTCTACTGTGTTAGTATTCATTTCAATTTTTCCATGAAAGACAGCATATGGTAAAAAACATTTAAAACTACAATAATTTTTTTCCGACCGTACTCCCACCATACTTTGCCTCTCAGTATCTTTGTATTTCAGGTGTCCAAAATGTCCTTGTGGGCTGGACGATAATAACTAACCTAAAGCTAAACTACAGGGTGTCTACAGAAATGTATTTAGCATTTAAATGTAATGCTTTTATGACCTTTCCAAGACAATTTTTAACCAAATTCAAGGTCGGACAAATCATCTTTTTCTGATTCAGACAGTGCAGGTGAGTATGCAGGTATGTGGTTTTTATGTAGTCCTGTGCAGAGGTAGGTTTTATGTAGGATTTTATGTGGTTAGAAGAGTGAGTAAATCTACATTTTGACCCCAGGTTTAGTGCAGTATAAAGTAAAAAGACTAGTAAAAAGTATCAGGTTCAGCGGCAGATTTAAAGATTTGAACATCAGACATGTGGACATTCATGCAGAAAATCTTAACTTTTTCTGACAAAAGAAATTAAAAGCTTGATAAATGAAATTAGATGAAATATTTGTTTCATTTTAAACCTAAAAAAAATTACATTTAGAACTATTTAAAGACTTTTGAGGCCTAAAATTTACTTTAAAAATTGTATTTAAGATATTTCAAGGCATTTTAGACAGCCTGCACTACGCAGGATCTGTCAGTTACTTAATAAAAACACTCGACAGTAAAAGTTAAAGCCAACCACAGATTCACTCATACTAGAACGAGCTTTTCCGCTTGCCCTTTCTCCTCGCTGTATTTGCATTTTGTCAGCAATGTATTTGGGATTCTTGTAACCTCCTCTTGCATATGTGCCACTTACTCTGACATGTTCCCAACAGCAAAATAAGAAGAAATTAAGAAAATACAGGCAGAGTCTCTGCAGAAAAATACACTTCTAGTGGGTCGAAAGTGATGATTGAGAGGAATTATTACTGTATGAGTCTCGTTTTTTGGAAAATCCTACATATCATATCTTGTAATGTTCCTTCTTTGGATAAATAAAAGTCTATTTGCAGTATATCTGTGTGTACGAATGCATCGATGTTTGCTCCACCTCTCTCCAGCAGACTGTACGTGTCTCCGTCCTCCATCAGGTAGCTGTCTATGGAGATGTTGTCCAGCGACTGCAGGGACGGGCTCTTCTTCATGTTCTTATAGGACACTGAGAAACTGGACTGGGAGCGGTCCCGCATCAGACGACCACTACAACACACACACACACACACACACACACACACACACAAGACATGGAGTGTGTGAGAGACAGATCATTTTAATCAGAACTTTCTGTATAGTTTGAATCTGGGCGACACTGTCCATGCATGCTTTTGATTTTGAGCGACTGATTTATGACTGACAGTGACATTTATTGTAACATTTAAACAGTCCAGAGAAGAGGAGAAACAACTGGTCTAGTGCTTTTATTTCATCATATCTGATTTGCTCTTGTGCCGACACTGAGCAGAGGCCGCTGCGCTCTCAGAGAGCTGACAGGGCTTTCTCAACAAGTCATGAATTAAATATGGCTTCATTGCTTTGTGTGGCGTTGTGTAAGGTCATGTAGTGTGCTATCCACCCGAGCACAAGAAACCGTCTACAGCAAAATCACAAAGGATAAAAATCAAAGTTGCTCTCAAAAGACTGAGAACACAAGGCTGACAAAAAAGAAAAAGAGTCGTCACAAACGAGTAGATTTGTTTTTCATCCCAGCCGTCACCACGAGTCAACAGGTAGACACCAAACACGGGACTCATTAAAACACATAACACAGACGAGTCGAGGACCAGCGCGTCATGCACACATGCAAATGCATGCCCACGGGGGATTCACATACACACGCTTTGATTTGTATTCATCCAAGGATCACAAAGACACACTCACACACACACACAGTTTGTTAACACACACGCACACTTGTTAATACAGCTAGTCACAGATCCAGTGCCTTACATGTTGGACATGGAATAAAGGGAGGTGGATCTGCTGGAGTTTGAGGAGCTGAGGAGATCAGAAACCACAGACAAACTTCCTTTCCTTGATAGAGAGAAAACACACACACAAACACACACACACACCTCACATGGGTCAAAGCGGAGCTCAAGAGGCAGAAAAGGAAGTTAAGGAATAACAAGAATATGAAGTGATGAGTAGGAAGACAATGAGACTAAACACACAGGAAGAAGACGTCGTCAGCTTGAGGACGACCAACATGAATAAAGTCAGAGACACAAAGTGGAGTTTGGACATTCATACTGACAAACATTCAGGATGGAGTTCAACACACAGCGCTTGTGTTCAGAAACAGACAGATTAAATTAGAGAGAGAAAGACTCAATTGTTAGATTCATTAGATCATCAACAGCGAAGCACAGGTCCTTTCCTAAAATATTTACCATCTGCACTCAAAAAAACTGTTACAAGGTCAACACACCCACATCATCTTTGTCTTAAGCTGTCAGTCTGAGGACAGTGTACTTCACTTTTTGGGATATTGTCAATATTAGTAGTATTTACTTTACTTTACTTTA
>NW_024629240.1:0-4421 GCF_008729295.1 Plectropomus leopardus
TAAGTATACTCTCTTTCTTGTAATTTGCTTGTTGCCTTTTTCCCCATATTTTCTTTCAGAAATCAAATCAATTTGCTCAGTTTTTAAAGGTTTAAATAGTTGAAAGGCATATGAATGCAGCACAAGTAAAGTGATCCAGGTTTCAAAGGGATTATATTATTGGTGTTGATGGTTTGTAAATGATCAGCAAAGTGCCTAACTTTTCACTGTGGTTATTTAGAATAAATGATTATAATTAAGGATGTAGATGGGCCAAAAAATACTAAAGTTGTAATTGCAGTCACCTCAAGTACAGTTACCCAGCAGGGGGCATTTGTACAAATGGCTTAGAATAATTACACGCAACAAAAGACGGGCAGCTCACACTGATTCCAATGTGTCACTCAGGTTGCATCTAAATGACTGGTGTGAGAGTTTCAGCTCCGATAAGCAGATGCAACACGTCAGGTTTAACCCCTGTAGGCCTGATGCGGCCCGTATCAACTCATCTGAGGAAAATATTTCAAGATGAATATAATTCACAGGGAATCATTTTCAGTGGGAAATGAAATAAGAAGAAGATGAGAGTGAGAAACATTAGAATGTAACAGCCAGAGAGAGGGGATGGGAGTGGTAATTACAGCCTACTCACTGCACACAGCTGGAAGTGCCACATAGACGAAGAGAACAGTGACTGGGGAGAAACGCTCTGGCAACATCGTACAGCAGGTCCTGTAAAGGAGAGCAACAAACAGACACATTCAACATCAACTGCAGTGACGTCACAGGCCTGCACATCCGAGGCTTCAGTCCTGCATGCTTTATAAATAGCCCTGGATCAAAGCATAAGTAGGGATGCACGATTTTGGTTTTTTTTTTTTTGTTTATATCTGACATGCCACTATTTAACAACTCATTTGGCCAATAACCATTACTGATATCCATATGTCCAGGAATATGTCCATAAGATATGCTGATATGTAACAACTAATTTGGCCGATAACTGATATCTATATTGATATATCTACTTTTTTCCCACCTTATCTTAGTCATCGTCAAATGTTCTCCTGTTTTTTTTGGGGTTTTTTTTTGCCAATATCTGACATGCCACTATATAACAACTTATTTGGCCAATAACCATTACTGATATTGATATATCCAGTTTTTTCTCCTTCTAATGTTAGTGATCATCAAGTCTCTTCTGTAGTGAATTAACATCATACTCTGCATACTCTTCTCATGATGGCTCACCAGCAGATGGAGACATGAAATACTATGCTCGTCACTGTATGATAATTCATTCATTGTGCAAATTATGAAAAAACTTTTGTTGGATGGGACCAAGTTGGATGCCCCTGGGCCAAAATAAATAAGAAAAAGTCCCTTTCACAGTGCTTAAAGAATAATTTGACATGCCCATTTTTACACCACTCCTCCCCTCCCGTATATAATGAACACTCCCTTACAATGATAAAAAAAAAAGCCCTGGATCTAATAATCTGTCCATACTTATAGTTGACTAAATGTACTTAGTTAGATTCTGCCATTTTTAACAAAAAAACATACTTTTTTTTAAACTATGGTCAATATTTTTGATAGCAATTGCAAAGTATTATGTTTCATACTCTGCAGGGATAACAAACAACTAATAATATTTTAACATCACAGTTCATAATTTGAAAATGTTTTTCTGGGTAAATTTTTTTTTTTTTAAAAGTAATGAAATTGCAAAGCTCGTGCATCAAAAAGAAGACCCCCCCAGAGGTTCGGGCTAAGCCCCCAGAGTCCTCAAATCCTAGACACGTCCCTGATGAACTGTATGAAACATCTGCAAGGAATAAACGAGTCTTCTCCAATCTGACTGTTTATTACATAATTAAACTGTTTATTACATTATTGATGCACGTTTACTCCGTTTACAAATGAGCATGAATAGCCTGAGCGACACTGTGCCGCTAATTCAAAGCACATGATCGATCAGAACAAAACTGTAACTCAAACCTGTGTGATCACAGAGCAGTCACATCAGGCATCACCAACTCACTATAAGCAGAGCACAGACACATGATACTAAGATAACCTATAGATTTATAATGATAATAATTAGAATAATATTAGCGTGGATATATTGCAATTAATTAACTGTAGAGGAGCGCGTGCACAAGTGAGAGACAGCCAGAGATTAATCAAACTCACTCTCGTAACTCAAGCTGTTAGAATTCTACTTGTATTATTCATAGAGATTATTATTTTACCAAACCTTGCAGCGGAGTATCCTAATGTAAGGTGTGATAAATGAGCACGCGGCAGAGTAAACCTCATTTACCTCAGTTTTCCACGTCTTCATAAAGCCATCGCGTTATATCCGTCAGCTACAGTTAAAATCTGGCAAAGGGAAAAGGAAACTCAAGCGGACATCTCTCTGATGTTGCATGTGAAAGCAGAACTCCAAACTACCGCGAGCAGTCTGCACGAGCGCGTGTCCATTTAAAATCCATCCGACACACACAAACTCCTCTACTGGAGAGGCTGTGCAGACTACTGTAGATGAGGGGATGAGAGAGAGAGCGAGAGGGAGAGAGAGACGCACACCATGTGCGCGCGTGCACGCACGCACGCACGCACACACACACACACACACACATGCAATCACACGCACGCACAGACAAAACAAACAACATCTGGAGTTCCTCTCCTCACAGCTCAAAATCTGCCTTTTCGTTTTTTTTTACACAATGAACACCTCTGTTTTTTATTGGTATATTATTGTTTCTTGTTCCTTTACTGACCCTAAACAGTGTTAAATTAATTAAACAGCAGGTGTATATCACACACACACACACACACACACACACACACACACACACACACACACACACACACTCAAAGGAGAGTTTAAAAAAAAAAACTTATGACTTATGAGACACATAAGATATGCTGACATGTAACAACTAATTTGGCAGATAACTGATATCTATATTGATATATCTACTTTTTTCCCACCTTATCTTAGTCATTATCAACTCTTCTCCTTTTTTTTTTTTTTTTGCCAATATCTGACATGACACTATATAACAACTTATTTGGCCAATAACCATTACTGTTATTGATATATCCATTTTTTTCTCCTTCTAATGTTAGTGATCATCAAGTCTCTTCTGTAGTGAATTAACATCATACTCTGCATACTCTTCTCATGATGGCTCACCAGTAGATGGAGACTTGAAATACTATGCTCATCACTGTATGTAATATTCAGTCCATAATGTTACAGTTCTAGAATGTTATGTAGTAAATGTAGAATGTGTCAGATCTAGATTGCTATCATGTAATTTTTAAATGTTATGACAAATGTAGAGTGCTGCAGTTTTAGAATGTTATGATGAAACTGTAAAAAATTGCTTTCTATAATGTTTTGGTGTACTTGTAGAATCTCAAGTGTTATAATGTAACTTTATGTTACAGTTCTAGAATGTTATGATTTCATTGCAGAATGTTAAATTTCTAAGTTAATTTTCTTTTTCTGAGTTACATTATGTATTCATTAATAATTTGCAGTGTAAAATAAATACAGTTAAACAAAAATGACTACACCTTCATAAGAAACAATGGAAGGAGGAGATCTTGAGTAAGCCAAAACTCAGAAATTATGTTCATATTAAAGAAGATTACTACACAGAACCTTATTTGACATTAAACTTAAGAGGGAACAGAGGTCCCTGTGTGCACAGTTATTATCTGGTACCTTGCCTCTGGCTATAGGAGTGGGTAGATATAAATGTGTTCCTGAAAAACAAAGTATGTGTGTTTTGTGTGATGCTGAAGATGTTGAGGATGAACTTCATTTTTTTGTTGTTCTGCCTTCTGTAAAGCATTTGTTTGAAAAAGTTCAGGCGAAGAACCCTGACTTATTTTGGATTCCTGAGTGTGATATGTTGAGTTGGCTCTTTAAGGACGAGATTTATGCATTAGCCAGATTCACTGAAAATGCATGGACATTATGCCACAAAAAACACTGTATCTGGTATAATTGTCTATTATTGGTTTGTATATTATGAAATGCTCCTTTCATTATATATATTTTGTTCCGTGGACGTATTACAAAAGGCTATGCGACCATCTTTGCATTTTTTGTATTGTTATCGTCAGTGTCTTATAAGCCCATGTGGGCTGGGCACAATTATATGCATGATACTCAAATAAACAAATCAATCAATCAATCAGTCTAAGTGTTTTGATGCAATTGTTGAATAATGCCATTCTAGAAGGTCATGATGCAGCAGTAGAATGATACAGTTTTAGAATGTTATAATGTAATTGTAGAATGATGCAGTTTTAGAATGTTATAATGTAATTGTAGAATGATGCAGTTTTAGAATGTTATAATGTAATTGCAGAATGATGCAGTTTTAGAATGTTATAATGTAATTGTAGAATGATGC
>NW_024629241.1:0-4081 GCF_008729295.1 Plectropomus leopardus
TCTTCTTGTCAATCTACAAATGGTCCTTCAGCAAGACTCTGAGCCCCAAATTGCTCCTCATGTATGTTTATTGGAAAATAATGTCAGTTGTTTGGGTTAAGAGGGTTGCTAATACTGAAACATCTGAACTAAAATGGTCAGTCATGCATGAAATTTGCACATACAATCTGTTTGCTCCTTTTTGCGACTTTTATGACTTTAATTAATTCGAATTCTGGTTATTATGATCAATTAAAATGTAAAATACTATTTAGTTAACTCAGTGTAGATAATTTATTTCCTATAAATGAAGCCATGCTCCAAGTGTTGTGGGACCTTCTATAAATTCAGTGTATCCAATACATTGTAAATACATTATTGTGCATTCTGCACATGTATAAATTAATTCTTTTCTAATGTTTCTCTCTTTCAAACTTCCCGTCTGTCTACACTGTGACAGTTTTTTCCCCTCTCTCCCTCCCTGTACCCCTCCTTGTCTGGCAAGTTAATGGATGTTTCTGCTCCTATTAAGAATTTAAGAGTGAATTTGTCTGTGAATCCATATCATTGAGCGAACATGTCCGCTGTACGCCACATAAATGATTTTACACCACAAGGGTGGAGAGCCACCGGGGAATAAGTGTCTGCTGTCTCATCTCTAATCCCTTCTTTCCTCTCCTATCAGGTCAGTTCCCAATACCTCTTTCTCTGCACTTCCTTTCTGACCAGAGTTGCCATTTCAGTTCCAACAAGCTTGCATACATGAAGGGGGGTTTTAAAAGAAAAATCAAAAACTACTAGGTGAAGACATTTCAGCATCAGACAGCAATTTCTCCACTTCCAAAATTAGGTCTTTCTTGTATTTGTGCTTTTTTTGTGTGTAATTTTTTTGCTTTGGAGTTATTGACTACTGGAAGCGCTGTAGAGTGCTGATGAGCATGTATCCATGTCTACTGAGGTTATGCCAGATTTGTGTTGCAAAAGGTAGCAATGCCATTATCAGAAAGCAGAAAAAAAAATGACAAAAAGAAGAAAATTCTGCAGGGCTTCTGACTGAGCTTCTGTAGCTGGATCAAGTAATATTTTTTTAGCTAGCAATGTGGTTCTAGGAATGGCAGTGATGTTGTGTCGGTGTAACCCTGTTCTAAACTGAAATATTTCAATAGATATTTGATAGGTTGCCATGGAATTTGACACAGACACCCATGGTGTCCAGAAAAATTAATCCTAATCACTTTGGTAATCCCTTGACTTTTCATCTGACCCCATCATTGGGTCAAAACTCCCAACCCTGTCTCTTAGAAATTATGTTTCTATATTGATAAATTGCAGTTATAATTGCATTGTGGTGATAACACAATTGCTAGCTATATTGGATATATCAGATACAACATTTCTTGAGTTTATGATACATCACATTTACTGCTTGTACCATGCTGGATTCACACAGAGGTAGTTAGGGTGGATGACGGATATACAAAGTACAGTATCAGAGCCCCTGGTTCACATCCAGACTCCTGTCTTTGTCACTAAAGCACTTTGCTTAAGGTAAAGGAAAAACCATGATTTTAGTTAAATATTAATAAAAAAGGTAAAAATAAAAAAAAAAAAAATGCTGTAGTCTCTACAAGTACTAAGTACAGCCTCACAAGCATGGCTTTAGATAGTCTTATTGTAATGTTAAAATGCTAAAAAATATATATATTTGAGAACTCATTCTCCCACATTTTAAATGACTAACTAACCATAGGATGTGTAGCTGCAGTGTTCCTTTCTTACTTGACTCCTTTCTTTCAGTCATTTGACATTCAAGAATAAGAGCCTGGAGATTTCACAAAGTAGCCTACAACTAAAAGAGGAAATGAACTGAAACTCATTTACTGTCCTATAGAGCATGTTCACCTCTGCTAGCTTAGGTCATTATTCTGCCCGAGTTCGTCAACACAATAAGCATTTCCTGAGCAGGTTTAAAGAAAAAAACAATCTGAGATCACACATGCAGGTTCAACTATAGCTGTTTATATACATCTGTGTATGCTGGAAAACGGGCATCACAGAGACTCAGGTGCATAATTCAGTCAGCTAAATTTATTAAAGTTATGAGGGAGAAACAGTTTGCAGTCATAGACAAACACTGATTTCAAAAGTCTTGCACCACCAATTATGGCCTGTTGATATGTTTCCATGACTTAAAAGAGAATTATTTTTTATGGGCCGATGAAAATGGTAATGGCAGCACCCATTGTAAACTTATGAAAACCTCAGAAACAAACTTTGTCTTTCATAAAAGACAAATAATGGATTTGAAAAAGATTTCCTTCTCTGCCCAATTTTATTCCATGGTGTTTGTAATTTGTGGTTTGTGGATATGGGCTGAAGACGGTAGTTAGATGGGTATTCGACATGGAATCCGCATGTCGCCTTCAGCTCAACAACATGTTGTACGGCTGCTACTGAACTGTAGATGATAACAGGGTGGAAAATATGTGCACCGGTGTGAATCTTTCATCTGCAATATGTCAGGTAACACTCTTTCATTGAAACAGAGAGAGAGAGAAAAAAACAGCAGTAGGGTGTAGAGGTGCACATCAGGCACACTTGTTTTACTACAGCCTGCGATGTGGTGTGTCTCTGTATTGTTGTGTCTTCTAAAATCATTTAACACTTGTTTTGGCCAACTTCCTCACACTGTTTAGACTGTGCTTTCTATTATTTCCCTTTAATAATGATGCTTATGTTACTTGGAGTAATAACCTGCAACTTTTTAATACCATGTGTAAAAAAAAAAAAAAAAAAAAAGCACATTCATCTCGCATTGTTGAGTACCCTAAATCTGATTATTTTGACACCAAAAGCAGTGGGCCCCTATAAGGAGGACCACTGCCTTAACTGTACAGGTATTAGTCTCTGCATATCAGATAATTGGAATTATTAACTGTAAAATACAAAACTAAAGTTTATCTGTATGCAATTCCTTAACACTCCATATTGATGTAATTCTCAACTAGCCCATGTACTTCAACAGCATAATCAAATTCCTGAAATTTAGTTTTGACTTTTGGTTTTGGTGTGCCACCCCAAGATTTCGAGGGGGATCTTGGGGTGCCACTGGCTGAGAGCACTGAGTGAAACAACACAGTTGCAGGTTATAAAACTAAAACAATGAGCTGAAAGACACTAAAACACTCCATTGAGCTGACAGGAACTGCACGGTTGTAGACAACTCTCTGTAGTTCAACACACCAAGTGACACATTTCACATTCCATATATATATATATGAGTTTGATCTATTGTTGATATCAAAATGTTGCTTAGTGCAGTTTTAAACAAACCATTTGTTTGTTTGTTTTACTATTTCAGTAGCAAAAGTGGAAGTACAGCAGTATGACATTATACTGCTGCAAAATGTGTTGAGACCAGGTGGATGGTTTGGCATATAAAGTATGTGATTTAATAACTCCAGAGACACTGGTTCATGTCCTGCCAACAGTCAACACTGGTTTCTTTTAAGGTGATCTTTCCTTTCAAGTTCAACTGCACCCATGACCACAAGCTTTCCTAAAACACACATGAATCACATCCTAAGGGCCCCAATCATTTAGAGATCTATCAATCAGGACACACACATTTAAACTCCGTGATCAATTGTGGGGTGAAACTCCTACTGTGTTTGATATCTTTGGAAATCTGAAGTTTAAGTTTGAGCCTGTTAAGATGGAGTCACTGGTGAGCACGTCAGAGTTTCAGAGGTTAAGTCATTTGTTAGTCAAAAGTTGGATGAGTTCATAGCTGTCTAATATGTCTAAGAATTTGGAAAGGACACACAGTTTTTTTTTTTCTTTTTGTCTGAATTCACCACAGCTGAGTCATTCACACAGCACCATTAATCTCACGCACAGAGAGGTGATGACAGACTGTGCACGCATGTCTTAAGTTTGTGTGCGTGTGTGTTGATGACTGCAGGAAGAACACCTGTGTGGACTCCGCTAGTCGTAGATACACACCAGCAGAGATCACTGACTTCTACACCTGCCTGCTGAGAAAAACAAAAAGAACACACACACACACACACACACACACACACACACACACACACACACA
>NW_024629242.1:0-1471 GCF_008729295.1 Plectropomus leopardus
CAAATTTTGACATGCCAAAAAAATTGCCGAAAAAAGCATATTATAGCTTGTATACTATGTCGAAGAAGAGGCCAAAAACATCATAAAATAGCATGTGAAAAAATGGCTAAAAAACTGCATGTTATAGCTTGTAGAGACACATCATAGTATAGCATGTTGGAAACAAAGGCCCAAATCGTCATAATAAAGCATGTCGAAAAACAGGCCACAAATGTCTTACTACAGAATTTTGTCTAAAACGGCATTAAAAAAATAGCCATAGTACAGTGTGATGTACCTGGGCCACTTGTCATTTCTTGTTTGTCCTGCCATTGCTATTTCCTTTCAGGTTCCCACTGCTTTACTGGCTCCTCCCACCTCATTATGGGATTCACCTCACCTGCTAATAGTCTATATCAGCTTGACTACTCCCAAGATGTCTTTTTCTCTGCCTACTGGAGGGCTGGTGCCTTTGAGGCCCACATCACCCAACACCCAGACCTCACCACAGACTAATGACCTCTATCTAAGTTTTGTGTTATTGTGTTATCTTTAATACTTTTTTAAAAAATTATTTAAAGGGTTACTTAGTGCAGTATGTCGTCCAAAATCATGAAGAAAAACATAGTATAGGATTTCGTTTAAAATCATGAAAAATGTCATACTATAGTATGTTGTTCAAAATCATGAAAAAAAAAAAAATAGTATAGCATGTCGTCCAAAATTGCACAAAAAAGTCATGGTATACTATGTTGTCCAAAATGGCTTAAAAAGTCATACTATAGTATGATGTCCAAACTGTCATAAAGATGTCATACAACAGTATGTCATCCAAAGTTGTTTCATAAATACCATACCATACCATAGCATAGTACGAATTTCAAAATGGCATAAAAATTCTTACCACAATATGTCATCCAAAATTTAAAAGTTAGTACGTCGTCCAAAATATCATAAAAAATTCATACTAAAGTATGTAATCCAAAATTGCTTGAAAAGTCATACAGCACTATAGTGTCCAAAATGCCATAAAAAAGCCATAGTACAGTATGTATTCGAAAATATCACAAAGTAATACAGTGGTATGTTATAGTAAAATGGTATGTATATAATAAAAAGTCATACTGTAGTATGGGGTCAGAAATGAAATAAGATGTCACACTATAGTATGTCATCAGAAATGGTACAAAAAAGTCATATAATACTATATCATCCTAAATGGCATAAAAAGGTCACACTGTAGTATACTGTCCAAAATCTCACAAAAAAGTCATAGTATAGTTTGGCGTCCAAAAAGGCATAAAAACGTCAAAGTATGGTATGGCTTCCAAAATATCATAAAAAAGTAATACTATATTATATCATCCAAAATATCATAAAAAAGTCATCGTTAACTTTATTAGTCAAATTAGTCATACTATAGGATGTTTTCCAAAATATCATAAACAAGTCATACTGAAGTACATTGTCAAAAATATCATTAAATACTCAT
>NW_024629243.1:0-2299 GCF_008729295.1 Plectropomus leopardus
TGGTTGACTTTCTACAACTTTCTCCCATCTCCCGACTGCATCTCTGGAGCTCAGCCACAGTGATCTTTGGGTTCTTCTTTACCTCCCTCACCAAGGCTCCTCTCCCGCGATTGCTCAGTTTGGCCGGACGGCCAGCTCTAGGAAGGGTTCTGGTCGTCCCAAACGTCTTCCATTTAAGGATTATGGAGGCCACTGTGCTCTTAGGAACCTTAATGCAGCAGAATTTTTTTTGTAACCTTGGCCAGAGCTGTACCTTGCCACTTTTCTGTCTCTGAGCTCTTCAGGCAGGTCCTTTGACCTCATGATTCTCATTTGCTCTGACATGCACTGTGAGCTGTGAGGTCTTTTATAGACAGGTGTGTGGCTTTCCTGATCAAGTCCAATCAGTATAATAAAACACAGCTGGACTCCAATGACGGTGTAGAACCATCTCAAGGATGATCAGAGGAAACGGACAGCACCTGAGTTAAATATATGAGGGTCACAGCAAAGGGTCTGAATACTTATGACCATGTGATATTTCAGTGTTTCTTTTTTAATAAATCTGCAAAAATGTCAACAATTCTGTGTTTTTCTGTCAATATGGGGTGCTGTGTGTACATTAATGAGGAAAAAATGAACTTAAATGATTTTAGCAAATGGCTGCAATATAACAAAGAGTGAAGAATTTAAGGGGGTCTGAATACTTTCCGTACCCACTGTATAAGGTGCCAGGTGCAGTATATATATATAGGTGCTCCTTGTCTCACTCCATCCAGTCTGGGAAACGGCGGCTGGCAACTGACAACAATCACGTGAATGATATATTTTGTAACAAAACGGCGAATTTCGCCGAAAAGCGACAAGTTTGCAGGTATGCGTGAGAGTGACTCCTCACACTCTGCTGGTCAGCCAGTAGCCTCCTCACACCACCTTTAACTTCCCTGCTGCTGCACAGAGTTTAGAGCAGGGATGCTCAACTGGCTCACACAAAACAGCATCAAAATAGAGCTTGTTTATCAAAAAAAAAAAGTGCCGGGGGGGGGATACTTCAAATCCCCCAACGAGTTCCTAGCTAAGCTCCTAATGTCCTGAAATTCTAATAAAAAATCCTTTAAACATCCTAAACTCCTAGAAATGACCTAAAATCCTAGAAATGTCCCGAAATCCGAGAAATGTCCCAAAGTCCTAGAAATCCTCTAAAATCTTGGAAATGTCCTGAAATCCTAGTAATGCCCTAAAACCCAAGAAATGTATTGAAATTCTAGAAATGTACAAAAATCCTAGAAATGCTCTAAAATCTTGAAAATTTACTCAAATCCTAGAAAGGCCCAGAGCATCCTAAAATCTGAGAAATGTCCTAAAATCCTATGAATTTGCTAAAATCTGAGAAATGTCATAAAACTTCCTAAAGCCCAAATAACATCCTAAAGTCTGAGAAATTTCCTAAAATTCTTGAAATGTCTTAAAATTCTAGAGAAATCTCCAAATCCTAGAAATTTCCTAAAATCAGAGAAATGTTATAAAACCTGAAAAACTTCCTGAAATCCCAGAAATGTCCTGAAACCCTATGTCCTAAAATCCTACAAACATCCTAAAATCCTACAAATTTCCTAAAATCAGACAAATGTCATAAAATCTGAGAAACTTTCTAAAACACTAGTAACCCCTTAAAATCCTTGAAATGTGCTAAAATCCTAGAAATGTGCTAAAATCCATGAAACATGCTAAGATCTTACAAACATCCCAAAATCCAAGAAACTTCCTAAAATCCTAACACAATCCTAGAAATGTCCTGAAATCCTAGAAACATTCCTGTTACAACAGGCATTTTGCACAAGTGGCCACAGGGCAAAGCAAGTTTAATATCCCTGTTCTACATTAACCCTTTATTCTGTTACAGCAGCACCTGGAATCTAATCTCAAGGACGTCGCCCTAACTCTTTCACAGCACATATGGGCAGATGGCATAGAACCTGTTCTTTAACCCTTTAAAACCTGAGTATTTTGGCTTGAATTATTCCGAAAAAAATGGGAGAAGGGCATTGAGCATTTTTTGTATTTTTATGCTTAAAGCAACAACAACAATGAAAGAATAAGTGATAAAATCTGAATAAATATCTTACACCATTCTACTTAGTTTCAGGTGCATCAAATATTTTGGTGACATTTTAGCTTATAAATTAGGGGAAACAGAGAACAAATGAATTACAACAAGATATTGAATATCGCTGAGGGCTCACCATTAAACCGATCTGAATGCCATTTAAAACGTGTGATATCTCCTTTCCAAACAATGTCTGTGTCAGTTTTGACATTT
>NW_024629244.1:0-2689 GCF_008729295.1 Plectropomus leopardus
TAAAAATAAAAATAAAAATAGAACAAATATACAATTCCCAATTCATTCCCCAGTCTCCCTATTCCCAGTGCATTCCAACCTAAAGGAAAAAAAAAATTAAAAATAAATAAATGAATAATAATAACAACAACAACAACAACAACAACAAATCGAAAAACTAGGCTACAAGTAATTAGAAAGCGAAGTTAGTTCCTGAATATGGTTCCAGATAGTATGTTTAATAGGCTCATGATGGGCTGTGTGTAATTACACGTCATCACTTATATAATGTATTATGTACATCACAGGGTTCCAGGTGGACAAAAATGTGTGTGTTAGGCTTGCTGGGGTTGGTGGCAGGTGTTCTGATGGTGTAGGATAGCTAGTGTTTATGGCTGATACACTCACCTTTAGGGTGGTCAATACTTAATTAAAGGGGAACTAAGTCCAGGTTATACCTAATGTCTAGGACAGTCCAAGAATATTAGTTCATATGAACAACTCTGCAAAGGCCTACATAAGCAGACTCTGTGCTTTCAACTGATATATGTGTGTGTGTGTGTGTGTGTGTGTGTGTGTGTGTGTGTGTGTGTGTGCGCGTGTGTGTATAGGCAAGAGCGTTAAAACTCAAATTTGTGATGTAGTTTATAAAGTCTGAAATTGCTCAATAGACAATATAGTCTACTGATAAAGATGTTGTAGATGACACAGTGCAGTCAGGGGAATGTTCAGACTGAATGGGTACATTTTCTGTTTCATAATTGAAAACTCTATAATAGAATAAAGCTTGGTTGGGAATAAAAAGAAAAAGAAACATACTGTGGGTCCATAAAATCAGGCTCCTATTCATCGTCTATGGAGCTGCGCAAGCTTTATACCCTATATGACATCACAAGATTGAGACTTATGTCTCTGGTTTCTACTTTGAGAGAGAGTAGCTCATGTTCACCAATATTTATTGAACTTTCCTAGACCATGGAAATATCATATTGAAATTCTTAATTTAGTTGGGGTTCCCTGTTAAGTCACCCCACACTCTATGTAATGTTTGTACATCATTTAGGTCAGTGTCACGCTGAAGTTACTGATGACGAAAGGGAAGATTACAAACTAAAGAGAGCCATTGAGGAAATGAGAAGACTTGATGAAATACTGTCTGCAAAAATCTGCATCGAAAGAGAAGCGAAGCGTCAAAGGAAAGAACTTCAAGCAAAACTCTGGCAAGAGCTCCTGGTAGACGCAACCTTTGTATTCATTCCACTTTCATTACCAGCTCACAAGACCAGTACTGGTTTTGACTGTTGATCACTCTTGTCACATGCAGTGTGTTGTTAAACTGTGTATTTTTCTGCAGCAGAATAAGCCTGAGGGTCGCTCCGAATGTGCCAGAGAAGCCATGAACACAAGGTTGTTTTTGGCTCTGGAGGCACCCACTGGTAAGCATTGGTAACATCAGCAACAATACACACAGTCACTGTGAGACATCTTAAATATGTCTTTTTTTATCTTAAAGTGACAGAGGAGGAGGAAGATGACTTTGTGCCTGTGTTTGAAACTCAAGTTCTTGACCTTGAGCCCAACAGAGACAGCCAGTACCTGGAGCAAGGTGAGTTAGAGGAGGTGTCTTGAATCAGACTCAAGTCACAAATTTGATGACCTTAGACCTGATAAAATATAAAAGGAGTTGCAAATTGACTTGGACTTAAACACCAACAGCTCATGAATTCACTTGGACTTGAGCCTTTTGACTAGAAAATATTTAATACCTCCCCCCTGGCTCCAAAGATTTTGTTTGAAAATTTTGTTTGCATACAAAAAATTACTCAGTGGTCAACAAAAAATGACTTGCAGTATGCAAAACATGTGGGTCAGAAAAGACAGAAAAGCAACAACTTTCATTTCTTTTCAGCAAAAAATACAAATCCAAAAAGCAGTCATAATTTTTGTAAACTTAGTTTTAAAAAAATGGTTTAAATTACATCTGGTGAAGCATGCAATATGACTTGCAGTTTCGGACTTGGGACTTGAGTGCAAAGACTTTGTGCCTGTGTTTGACTTGAGACTTACTTGTGACTTGCAAAAACAATGATCTGGTCCCACTTCAATCAGTTAGAGAAAATTGAAAATGACAGAATATGCAGCACAGACATCTCCATTTTACAATCGTGGATCTTTACAACTACGTTCATAGTTGTACTGCTTAGATTGAGCATTTGATGGCGCCATGAGCTAAGGGAACTTTCCCCTGCCTTAATAGTAAAACTAGTGCAGACAGTAGTGCACCAACACAATTTTCCAGAAGTGAATGTATAACAGTATACCTGCTGTGCAGCTCATTAATTCTTGACCACCCCCACCCCGCCAAAAAAGAAGTTAAAGCACGGTATTCTCACCCACAAGTAGAGTTGTTTAATTTTTACAGTTCGAATTTTAAAGGGATTGTTCAGATTTTTTTAAATGGGTTTGTATGGGGTACTTATCCATAGACAGTTGATTTAACATTGCTCAGCACAGGAGCTGCTGGTCTACCGCTGCCTCGATCAGTTATGTTGTTTGTGTTATTGTGTGACATTAGCATTTAAAAGAGTTAGTTTGGATCTACAATACTCAAAATTACACATTAACACAAACAAATTAACTGATCGAGGAAGCTGTAGACTAAAAGCTTCAGTGTTCAAGCAGCCAAAATTACAGTTTTTCTCAATGGAGT
>NW_024629245.1:0-1129 GCF_008729295.1 Plectropomus leopardus
CTAACAGGCACTTTAAAGGAGAATAACTAGGCTAAAGGCTAACAGGCAGTTTAAAGGCTAACAGGCACTTTAAAGGCTAACAAGCAGTTTAAAGGAGAATAACTAGGCTAAAGGCTAACAGGCAGTTTAAAGGAGAATAACTAGGCTAAAGGCTAACAGGCAGTTTAAAGGAGAATAACTAGGCTAAAGGCTAACAGGCTAAAGTCCTAGTTAAGTCCAGCTTAAAGTCCTGTCACTGTTTCACTATTGGAAACAGCGACAGGACTTTAAAATTGTAATAAAGTATGGATACATGAATGTTTATAATTGATCAACATATTAATATAAAAAAAAGCTTTTGAACAGAAACAATGTGACCCTGTGTTTTGTCTGTCAGGTGAAGAAGGCGAACAAGTGGAGCTGTAAACTGTGTGGAGCCAAACAGTCGCTGCTGAAGGTCACAATATCACTTTTACGCTTTCTCTTTTTAATTTAAAGTTTTTTCTCTATTTAATTTTTTTCTTTACTGTATGTTGTAATTCCATGTAATCCTGTATTTAATCTTGTAAATATTTAACTGTCATTGTACACACATTATTTAATGTAACCTTGATATTTTTCTTTTTTCTGAACTGAAGGCCAAACTAGGGACAAGAGAGGGAAACTAGCAACAGTTATAATATAACTAATATAGCTATTGTAGTATTTTCATTTTATTTATTTTATTATTTTGTCATTTTGTTTTCTTTTATTTATTTATTTTTAAACAGTTCACTTTCCTTAAAACTGTTTTATCTGATTATACTCCTATTTTTTCTTTATTTGTTAAAGGTTTGTCATTTGTTCGGTGTTGAAAATAATAAAGACACAATTAAAAAAAAGTCTAACAGTCAAACCAACAAACCTCTTGTTTTAAAACATAATTATTTATTTGAGGACATAAAACGATCACAGGCATTCTTCACTGCTGTCTGACCTTTTATTAACTAAATGTTTGATCAATGACTTCATGATTTGATAACAAAAGTTAGTTTCGGCTGTGAAAACACACAGCTGATGATCAGACCGCTATATAACAACAGCTGCTCACAGGTGCTCACAGGTGCTCACAGCTGCTCACAGCTGCTCACAGGTGCTCACAGGTGCTCAC
>NW_024629246.1:0-1396 GCF_008729295.1 Plectropomus leopardus
CTTTTCTCCAGCGTCTTTGACAGCGGCTTTATGTACGTTTGCCTCTGAAAGAGCAGAGCGGGAAATTCATCAGAGACCGTCAGGGTTTAAACACACTTTAATTATTTGAAAAAAAAACCCAGACTTTAGATTAGGATTAGAACTGTATATGTAAACGTAACTCAGGGACCAGCTGTTATTTATAAGAGGGGATGGTCTGGTGCAAAAAGGGGGAGGCATGTTAAATGTTTTTTAAGCACTGGAGAGGAACTTATGTTCTTTATTTTGACTTAAGAGAAGGGCAAACAACTTTAAATGGCTTCATTTTGTTGTTGTTTTACTGCTGGTTTTTAAAGACAAAAATTAGCTTTTTTTTTTTTTTAAATCATTTTGTGGCGATTTTTTAGGGGAGTTTTTTCCCCTTAAAACTCTTTTTAGTGATTTTTTTTTTTTTTTTTTACTTTAAAACTTTTGGTAAATTTATTCACTTTACAATTATGCAATTTCATTTTTTAATTGTTGGCTCTTAAAAAAAAAAAAATAATAAAAAATCCTCAAAATGCCCTTAAAAATAAAAAGTGATTCGATTTTTAGTGATTTACTAAAAATCACCAAAATTGTATCATGTGTTATAATGCAGGTTTATGAAACAAAATTTTCCAAAACCTTCAGGGTATGGATAATTTTCAACTTCCACTTATTTGCAAATTCCAAGACTTTTCCAGGTTTTTCTATGACCATATGAACTTTTTTACATTTTTAAAAGTAAAGTGTGTGTGTGCTTACCTGTATGGGGGAGACAGCAGCAGCAGGAGCGGTGCGTACGGGGATCCCACTCAGCGGGCTCCTGGAGGACGAATGCATCTGAACTGTGTGTCCGGGTCCGTCTGCAACACCCGAAAATACAACCGTCATTTTTATTACCGCTTAGTCTAGTAAATGATTTTTATCTAGCTGTTATGTAATTATTATTATTATCATTTTTATTATTCATTTCTGTTATTTGGTCTTTTCAAACTTTGTTTTAAAAATGTCGCTTTTCTTCTAGCCGTTATTTAACTACTTCATTATTATTAAATCAATTTTATTGTATTTTATCGCCATCATTTTTGTTTTGTCTTCATTTTTTTTGCTTTAGTCTACCCTCTATTTAATCATTATTAATTGTATTATCTTAATCAATATTATTATTATTAGTGCTTATTTTTTGTTTTGTCTTAATTTTTATTGATGTTTTGCCTGTTTACTCTATTTTATTTAATCTAGTTATTGTAGCTTTTAATCTATTTCATTTTTCTATTATTTACTTTTTTATTTTTTATTGTCTCATTTGATTTGGTCTGAAATTGTTCAATTGTTTTTATCTTTTTTTTTTTTTTGGTGTTTTCATTGTCTACACTGTTAAAATCAGCCTCTC
>NW_024629247.1:0-4380 GCF_008729295.1 Plectropomus leopardus
GTTGTTCTCCTTTCAACTTGATGCCAGATCATCGACGCCAAGTGTGTCTCAACATGTTTTCAGTGTGTTCTCGGAGCTTCAAAGTGTCACTGCAGGAACTGCCAGAGTCACCAAACCCCATAAAAACCGAGTGAAAGCACTGTAAAACTGCTGCGAGTAGCAATTCAGACAGGGGGTGTTTTTTTTCAGGTTTTGGTGTAATTATGACTTTAAAAAAATATATGGAGGGAAAAAGGTTTAGTTGAGCTTAAACTTAATCTTGGTAGTGTTATTTTAACCCATTCATGAAGCACTTTATGTGGTGAGTTGATGGAGCTTACTGGAAACACTTTGGCAGGACAGAGTCACTCGGTGGAAAAGGATCCAGCACGCTGACGTTGTGGTCCATTTGTCATCTGACAGAGCACTGCAGCACTTTCAGACTACTGGAGGAGGCTGCTGTTTTTATTTTGTTTTTAAATATGGCTAGGCTCCATAAATGCTGCATCCCACACTTCCCAAAATTCACGCAACATCTGCACTTTAAATGTGTGGTCTCAAAGCCCAATCAAAGAAAATTAGTGTAATCTTACAGAGAAGAAGCAAATAAAAAAATCTAAAACAAAAAAGATCACTCAGTTAAAATTGATGAAATGGTTAAAAGAAAGCAAAGAATAAATCTGGTTAGATTTAAAAAAAAAACAAAACAAAAAAACCATCATGGTTTAGCTTAAAATAGGTTCCCTACACTTGTTGCAAGCGTAATGTAATTTCACGTGACATACGTCACCAGCATTGCGTGCTACACTGGCACACTGTCATTATTCCAAGAACTCACTTTTTTAGTAGTTTAGTAGTTTTATGCAGGACACAAAAAGCGGTCTCCAGCCGAAACTAAGCAAACTTTCTCACACTTTTCAATATGGCAGTTGCTCAGTGTCATGAAAGTGCTGCCTGTCTCTTCCACTTGAGAGTCCCTCGGTGCGCCGGTTTCTGACGCTGAGGACTGCTGTCTGAACATCAGCATCTGACGAGTTGGGAGTGAGACCGGGGTTTCAGATTGAAATCTGGTGTTGGCTGGGACAACACTGCTTTTGGCTAATTAACAAATGCTAAAAGTTAGCACGGACATGGATTTTGGCATCTACAATTCTACAATTCTACAATTTCATTTAGCAGACGCTTTTATCCAAAGCGACGTACAACACAAGCAAGAATTTAGACTTAAGGAAAAAACCCTTAGTAAGTGCAAAAAGTGCTTCAGGTGTGATTGGTCACAGGTATTGCCGTCATGGCATCATGGCATCATGGTTAACATGAAGCAACATGAAGCAACACACAGCTTCTGTTGCACTTCGTCTGTTTTCTCTGAGGCTTTGTTTCTCAAAAGCTTGGATGTGTAGACAAAGGTTTAGAGACAGTTTACTTTTTTTGTTGCCCTTTTTGTATTTAAGTTGTTATGTCCCTCTAGGCCTGTTTGTTTTAGACCACTTTCACTCTTTGCTGTTGGTGTCTCGAGATGTCGGAGGTCTGACAGCTGAGGTTTGTTCTTCTTGTTCCTTTTACCGTCAGTATGAGCCGCTCTGGATGAAAGCATCGTCTCCAAAACCCAAAATGTGAGACAGCTCAGAGTGCTGTGTGGGATGTTCTGACAGTTTGATAGATAGAGGAAAGACTGGGCCACAGTTTGGCTGCAGGATTTCGGCTTGAGGTCTGGGGATGTTGTGGTGGCACTCATGAGAAACAGTATCTGCGCCCACACAAACACACACACAGACACACAGACACACAGACACACACACAGACACACACACGCACACACAGTGCCCGGCAGCTATAATGTTCCTGTCCACAGGCAAAATGAGAGACAATCAAGTATCATTTCCTGTGTTACTCTCTGTTCCATGTTTGCTACATCGGCGGGAGGAAAGTTGCGTCTTCCTCGTGTATATTTGTGACAGACAGAAAGACAGAGACACAGGGGATGAAGTCTGTCAGACAAGATAAATCCTTTCAGTGAATCATGAAACTTTGCTCCCAGTTTTAGATTTTCTGAAGGGTATTTGTCAGTCTACTTCCACCTTTTAGAAATTCAGCACAAAGCTCCGGGTTTCAAAGTGTTAATCCCGCATTGCAAATGATCAGAGACAGTAAATCGCCAATGATCACGAACCACTGTGGCTTATATGTGGATTAAAATAAGTACAGTTAACAATTTGAGTTCCACAACAATCCAGCTTGTATGTGTGATCTATTCTTTCAAAAGACAAATATAACGCGTTAATTTGAAGGCCTAGGCGACATTTGAGAGAAATAAAACATTTAGTGGGAATAAGCCTTCTCAAAGATCAACCTTAGACCCCTTCTTTGTCTTTTTTGGGACTGGGAAACAATTCCATCAGGCCTACGTGCAGCATCTTGCTCAAAGGCACCTCAGCTGTATGTTTAGGAAACAAGCTGTCCATGTTTTGTATCAGCTCATTTTTTTATTGATTACAGCATCTTTCGAGGTGTTAACTCCTTTACAAAGTTCAAACCATGATGAAACACAGAAAGACAAACATAAAAACAAAGTAAAAATATACAACGGATGTACTATCAGCCAGTATATGATCAGTGTGTATAAAACAAAGCCTCCGCGCAGTGCAGAGGCGCAGCCGCGTACTGCGTCTACAAGCGAGCTCATTCACTCCTCTCTCATACAAAAATAAAGCTACAAACGTCCTGGTGAAATGGTCACTATCCTCTCTGTCTTTTACACCATTTCCTTCATCTGAACCGACATCAAGAAAAAAAAACAACAACTTTGCAATGGTGCAAATAAAACTGATCCATAAGTAGTGTCTTCCATGTTGAGTTCTGTGACAAAATAAATGTGTTTTGCTCCAGATCAGTTTTGGATTTTAAGATTTGTGTATGCCTCAGCTGATTTAAACGCGTCAGCTGAGCATTATTTAAATATTGTACCACATGTGAGCTCGGTCAGTTGAAAACGCTCCCGCTTGAGCTGTGATTTCAGTATCTGGACACAATCCATTCAGGCTTCTGTGAGGACAGCTGGCGCCTCCTGGTGGTCAGCTGGTGGCTACGCGCTCTGAACAGCACTCTGTGGACTGGAGGACTCTGCAACGACAAAAACATTTAAATGAAATAAAACAATATTTCACACTTAGCAGCCAATTATTAGTTTTTCACAGATGTACTGGTATCCATGTTGGCCAATAAGAAATTACAGATGATATTTAACCTCTTAAGACCTGAGCGCTTGTTTGATATGCATTTTTTATCTCTTTGCTATTTGGGCTTATTGGACCCCGATGAGTATAAAAACTTAGCAAAAATGCTGTCAACATATGTGGACACTCAGTCTGAATTTCCTTAAAACACAATAAAGTCACCTTTGTGTAATAGAGTGGAAAACTCTTTATTTCCACCCTGAACACAGCGTTTTTTTCCTGACTGCTTTTGCATGTATTAATAACACATAGGAACATATTTTTGAACATGTTTTGATAATCACAGTGCAAAAAACAAAATGAAGTAACAATATTTTTGCCCCTTTTGGACATTCACAGCTACAGTAAGACATCATATGCTTGTAACAAAATATAAAACATTCAAAGCATTTTGCATTGTCACTGTTGCATATTAATAACACGTACACACATGTTTTAAATGTCATAGTGCAAAAAACGAAATAAAACAAAAAATGCCCCTTTTGGACAGTCACAGCTACAGTATGGCTCATTTGAAATGCTGTTTCAGGAAGACATCATATGCCTATAACAAAGTATAAAACATTCAAAGCATTTCGCATTTGCAATGTAAAAAAAAAAAAAAAAACGCGATCGGCTTGCAAGCACAAGAACACCTTGCAGATCGCGCAACGCACTCGGGTTCACCCAGTGCAGCCTGCTGCTCTGCAGCGTGCTGCATTCTTCAGGCTGATCATTTCTGGGAGACGTGCATTAGCCCTCCTGCGGACTGAGACATGGGGCACTGTTGTCACTGGACGTTTTTTTCCTTGTTTTGAATCGTATTCTTCCTCCCCTGACACTTCTGAAAAGTCTGCATCGTCTTCTTGACTGTGATGCTGGGCCAAGAGGGCGTTAGCCACTTCCATACAGAACTCAAGGAACTGCATGATGCTCTTCTTGGGTGCACCACATGTTGTGAGGTCTTTGCGGTACAGTATCCAGCTGTTGGCTAAAGCCAGATCTGTGAAGTGCATAAGCATTCGCATTGTCCACTTCTTAGTATGAGCGCTCATGCGATAGTAACTGATCATCCTGTCAACCAAGTCAACTCCACCCATCTTGAGGTTGTACTCACGGACAATGCTTGGTTGCGAGACAGACACATATTGTTTCAGTTTTTTGTCCCAGCGCTGGCAGGTGTCTT
>NW_024629248.1:0-2611 GCF_008729295.1 Plectropomus leopardus
GAGGTTTTGTGGTTTCTCCGGTGGCAACAGTTGCTTTGTTTTTCTGCTGGTTTTCAGGGATAAAAATGATTATCTGCACTTTTAACAAAGTATGACATCAAGGGGAAGCCCTTCAGAAGCTCAATGAGCAGCTTTTTTCAAAGAAGCCGTGAGTCAAAATCAGCGATGACACTGCGATTGTTCACAGGTTTTGACATATTGAGGTGTTTTTCTGTAGATGACTCACACACTCTGCAGTTTTTCTCTGCCATACTTCATGTTAGACGATCCTCAGGTCCAAAAATGCTCCATTGAAACCCATTCAAACTGACATTTTGGATCCCACAGCCATCAGAGCAGAAAAACAGGACTTGTATTATTTCAGGGTGTCATTCTGGGCTTTTGACTCTGAATTTGTCATTTTGACTATTTTCCACCTGATGAGGTCATTTTGACCATATTTGGCATATGGAGGAAATACATGCTATTTCCACTAGGTGACCTGTCACAGTCAATGTAGCTGCTGATCACTGACATATCCCAGACTGTCAGCAGCAAAACAAATAATGTACATTTGCATGTTAATATATGTTTTACTATAGTTTGTTTTATTATGACTAATGTTGGTTAAAAAAATAAACTCGGTGAAAGTAGAAAATCATATGAATGCATAATATTTTGCAGCTGACTTTGAAAAGCGCATTTTGTGTGCAGAGATTCGAGTGTGTGTGTGATGTTAAAGCATCAAAATAACACGACAACAGCCTTTTGTCTATCAGAAACTTTTTTCATAACCTCAACAAAAACACAACTAAAAGCTGTTTGAGGTATTTTGTTTTAGATTGTTGGTTTGATTTCTTGAGTAAAACAGCAACAAAACAAGCGAGCGAGTCGCTTTTGAGAATGGCAGCAGTATTACACATCATCAGCGCTGAACTTTAGTTCTCTGTCATGATTTTTGCATTTATTATTGCAGATGATTTCAGAAACTGTGTTTTGGGAGTGATTTCCCACAGGTGTATTTTCACATTTTTACATTTACTGGGACTACATCACTTAATAGCACTGTGAGATTTAGACTAATTAACCTCTCTGGCAGCTTAAAAGTAATAATCCTCACACAGATGTGCTTAATTTGAGCCTGCACGTCCCTCTCAGTATTGATTCATTGATCAGTGCCGGTGGGAAAAACGGGTGTCTGTTAGCTGATATCCTCAGCACTGATGGCAGTTTTGCCCTTAAAGGTTTTCCGTGTAAGGTTTCATATTTTCTACCATATCACCGTCATAAACGTTATTTCCACTTTGTTGTGTTGTTTCTTTCTTTGGATAGAGCAAGGCACTAACACTGCCGGGGCTGTCGGTTTGACTCCTCGAGTAGTGCACACGAATATTTGATATGTTCTTGTTGTTGTTGTTGATGTTTGCGTCTTTATCATTTTTATTGGATTAACTGAGAATTTGAAGAAATTAGTTCTACCTCTAAGTTATAGTTAGGGAAATATCAAATTATTGTTAAAAATATCTGGTTTAAAAAGAGTGATATATCAGTAACAAACCACTTTTGGAGTCTAGGCAGCTGCGAGGAAATCACAGACATGTTGCTACAAAAAACTCTTCCTCAGAGCCTAAAAAGCCGATAGAAACACACTGACAGGTCGCTACAAATCATCCACATTTGAAGCCTTAAAATCTGCCAAAACATTACAGACAAGTTGCTCCAAAATACCCAAATCTGGGGTCTAAAATGCTGCAAACAAAAACATAGATGGGTTGCTAAAGAAACCCACGTTTGAAGCCATGAAATCTGTCACTTTGCTCCAGAACACCAATGTTTGGTGCCCTAAAAGCTGCTGGAAAAACATCGTCATGTAGCTACAAAACTCCCACATTTTAACCTGAAATTCACAGAAAGGTTGCTCTAAAATATCTAAATTTGGAGCCCAAAAGTCAGTTGGAAACACACTGACGGCTCACTACAAAATACCCACGATTGACGGCTAAAAAGCTAAAAAAAAACCACACTGAAAATCATCCTGAGAACGCTTTTTTATGGCTTTGGTTTTTTATCTGCTCAGATAAAAACAGTGTGAATGTAAAAGGACCCCAAGAGCTCGTTTTCTCTCGTTGTTTTCGCTCGTTGTTTTCGCTCGTTGTTTTCGTTTGTTGTTAGTTTCTCCAGACTTTTTATTGGATTATGTAAGAGTTGGAGTTTGGCGAAAGAGTTCTCCTCTCTTTCCTCTCCTCTCCTGTGATGATGATGATGGTTGTTATGATGATGGTGATGATGATGATGATGGTGATGATGGTGATGATGATGATGATGGTGATGATGGTTATGATGATGGTTATGATGATGGTGATGATGGTGATGATGATGGTGATGATGGTGATGATGGTGATGATGATGGTGATGATGGTGATGATGATGATGATGATGAACAGCTGTTGAAAAGCTCCTGTGAAGCCCGTGTTTGTCACATACCTGACTCTGTTTGGAAAAGTGTGTTTTCTACAGAGCCAAACTGGGCTCTGCTGTGTTTAGGAACATCTGTGTGTGTCGTACACATTCTCCTGCGCTGTCTTAACACACACACACACACAGACACACACACACACACACACACACACAC
>NW_024629249.1:0-3353 GCF_008729295.1 Plectropomus leopardus
AGAGAGCTGTAAAATCACACTGTCTAAGTGCACTGGCTTACACACTTTACCCACGCACGCTCACACACAAGCAGGAAATGTCATAAACAGCTCGGATCTCCTCCTGCCGTCACCAGAAGGAGGCGGGGAAGGTCCACAGATGAGCCGGGCATGTTCAAACATATCCAGGCAGACCAGCCTGCCAACCTCCACTGACTGCTGTCACTGCTCATGAATTGGATTCATACACGGACTCTATGAGAGTGGTTGTACTGGCTGTTATAATTGGTTTCATAGCTCAAACCGATATGCTTTCCTGGTGGACACTTGAAAGCGCCATGTACGCCTATTAGATGCGTATTTAATGGATTCGTTTTAAGACGCATCACTGCTGAAGTTTCGGCTCTGTCTGAAGACTTCGCCTCAGCGTGGCCATGTCTTTCCCGGCCAAAGTGATGCGAGACGGGCTGCTGGAGAAGCGCAGCAGCGGGCTCCTCCAGCTGTGGAAGAAGAAGCGCTGCGTGCTCACCGAGGAAGGACTGCGCCTGCACAACTGCAAAGGCGGCGGTGGCGATGATGCTCCGAGCGCAGCGTGGAGCTCCAAAGCCAAGGAGCTCCGCTTTGAGCGCATGGCCACGGTGGACTGCGTGGAGTACAAGCGAGGGCTGGTGTACTTCACGGTGGTCATGGTTACCGGGAAGGAGATAGACTTTCGGTGTCCGCAGGACGGCACAGCGTGGAACGCGGAGATCGCTTTGGCACTGGTGCGCTTTAAAAACCTGCAGGCTGTGCAAACGGGACGGAACAGGCACCTGTCCACAGCACACCTGGGCAGCACTGGGGAGGATGAGGAGCTCTGACCTAGCACAGGTAAGCCTTGTTCGAGTGGAGGTGATTCATTTTGAGAAGGATCTTCCATTACTGTACTTTCTTATAGATTTATTTTGGGTTTGGGGAACTGAGTAGCACCACACCCTCCCATAGCTGGAGTGTCTCAGGTTCACTCCCAGTACCAACTTTGCGTCACTGAGACTAGCAGTTAAACCCAAGCATCACTTAAACATATGAAGGGTTAAATGTTAAACAAGAGGAATCAAGTATCGTTTTTTTGTCAATTACATAAATTGGTAAGTAAGGAAATTTTGTTTACATAGGGTTTTTCGCAGACACAGAGGGCTTCACAAGGGCAATATACAATACACAAGAAAGAAGGCACAGAATAGCAGGTGACAACCAAAGTCTAGTAATACTGCAAATACAAATTAAACTTTTTTGTAGCCTACGTGACTAATACAATCAATTGCTTTCACAAGAGGTTTTTTTGGGGGGGGGCAAGCAGTGATCAGACAGAATGAAAACATCCAGCCTCTTAGTGACCAAGGTGACACATGGCTGAGAAGCACTCAGGCCTCAAGCTTAAAGTGTATTTACATGTGCCACTTCAGTGTTTAGATGTTCCGCTGTACAAAGTTGTGTAGTTTTTTCTCACTATGGTCATCAGCCTTAACTGCACCTCAGTCGTCTTAGGACACAAACCAACTCTCACTCCAGGACATAATTACGATGCAATGTGAGCCTCCAAAATAACATCTGCCTGCCTCTCCCTGACTAGGCAGCCAAGTATTTTTAAACACACACACATGAACACACACTTACAGCCTTCTTCTATGTATTTAACACACACAAAGACAACTGGACACTTGGGATGACCAGAGTTAACTGCACCACACATCTTTCTCAGCTTCTCTACATTTAGCACATAATCAGCGCCGTCACATGACAACAGTGTTATTTACTGAAACGGGTCACTGAAATCTCAAATGTTCATGAACTGAGTGTGTAAGTCTGAACTATGAGCTCACGGTCCAGGAATCCACAGCGATGCTTCCTTAAGAGAGCTGCAGAAGTCAAGTGCCCAAATTAACTCGGTAGCTGTGGTAACAGTGTAACATAACTCACTACAAATGCACTTTGTACAACACCACCAGCCACCCTGGTATCAAATATCTAAAGTATGAATTGAATATTAAAAATCTGCTTTTCTTTCTCTAGCATTTCTACTTCCTGGAAACAAACCAATCAGAGTGGAGACCAGCAGAGGACACCACATCCGTCAGCTTGACTCTGTCGTGCACGACATGATGGGATATACACTATGGCCATCAGTGAATATGGATTGAAGGGCTGAGAACTGGTCTTCCTACATGACCTTTGTCATGCTGTCATACAAGGCATAGGAATCTCTTATACTAATTTATAAGCATGGATAAAAAAAAAAAATCTGTCATGACCTCGCTGCTTGAGGTCATTGTGGAGACCACTGCATAAGAAAAAGGTTATTGTGAAAGAGACTGTGGATCTAGGACACCCCTTGTGCCTTGATGTTTCAAACAGATTTTCCATTTTGGACATAATTTCCCAGCGTTTTCTAACGTTGCTGAAACAGGAGCCAATTTATTTCTTGCTTTTCATGGAAACTGGCTTTAAACCTTTTCTTATTGATTGAATGGATCTGCATGCTTTTTCTAATGTCAAACATGAAGAAATATTTTTGCTCATATTCATTGCACATTGTATGCATATATTTGCTGAAACCATGTACAGTATTACTCTCTTAAAAAGATTAAATACATTTTTGTTGGTAATCCTGAGGTGTTTCTATTTTTGTACAATGCTTCTGTTATCTTCACTAGAACATATAATATCTCTTGCAGCTAAATAGTCAGCTGCAATTTATTTTAGGTTCAGACCATTAATTGCTAAGCTCATCTGTTTCCAGTTGTGGTGTAACCTTGCTGTTATAGCCTCTGGAAAAAACACACATCCCCAGACACACACACACGCACACACCAAGGCATTGCTCTTTCGCTCTTGCATGTGTGCTGAAGTCAGGACACCTTTTGTTCTGATCCGTTTGGAGGACTAATGAGAAGCACACTGAGCCTGAGGCATGTGCACACAAACATCCACCCACACCTACAGAAGCCTTACGTGCACACCCTGCATGAAATTCAGCAAGGTTTAAGCATCAGCAGACTCTCATTAGCGAAGCCTAGCATATATTGTTCATTCAAGCGCATTTTGTGTGTCAAGAATAGAGCTGTGTGTGTGTGTGTGTGTGTGTGTGTGTGTGTGTGTGTGTGCGTGTGTGTGGCTGTGGGCTCAGTGCAGGTCAGGAATAAAGGGTTGATTGTGTAGCGACTTCTCCCATTACAGTGGAAAACCCCAAAACTAGCCACACCGCATGAGTCAGCAACGGACCAGGAGCACTGCAAGGAGCAGATACACCCAGTGATGGATCACTGGTAGAAACAGTATGCGCACGCATGTGTGTGTGTGTGTGTGTGTGTGTGTGTGTGTGTGTGTGTGTGTGT
>NW_024629250.1:0-1592 GCF_008729295.1 Plectropomus leopardus
AGTAATTACTTAATTTCCTCCACAGGTCCAGATATTCAACAGTAAAAGTCAGAAAACGTATATAAAACACACAACAGAATAAAATAGAGGATTGAAAACAACACTAAAGGTCTTACCCCACAGACTCTGCCAGAGGATGTAATGTTGTCTCTGACATCATCACATGACAGGCAAAGCGCTGTTGGTCAGGATGTTTGGTGATGAGCCCAAAATACCTGCAGGGCAAAAATCCGCATCATTCAGCTTACAGGTTTATTTACACATATTTGTCGGGACAAACCTGCTGTAGTAAACACAGCGCTAAGCCTAAAGGGACATATTCTTCCTCTTATCTGTAGTGCTGTCTATCAGTCTGGACTGTTCTGGTGTCAGTTCCTGAGTTTTGGAGAAATCACCACACCACAGAGATGTCTGCCTTCCCTCCGATGTTATTTAGCTAGATGTCAGTCAGGTCGTTGGTTGCCAAAAAAACATATTTGAAATACTCAACAACGTCCTTTTCCCAGAAGTTATGATCTGGTTACTTAAATTAAATTAATAAATTAATTAACTTAAATTAATCCACAGACCTTGTTGTGAACATGTTGATGCAGCTGTAACGTTTTTTGTAGATGTACTACTTTGAGTAATTTTTCTTTTACTTCAGCTCTTTTTTATCACAAGTTTTATACCTCACTACATTTCAAGTCACATCTGTTAATGAGTAATAACAAAAGTCACATGAATTAGTCCTGATAAACTCAGTGGTTCCCCAAGAATTTTTTTACAGCCGTGGCCAGATCACGATTTAATCGCACCTAAAAAAAATTAAGCCAAACTCGACATCCAAGTACCATCCATTACCTTGGAGAGGAGACAGACATCTTTACAGTCAATATCTTCAACGCTCAGCTACTCAAACAAAAACAATGTAGACTGATAAACAGTGCTACAGTAAAGAAGAAATTTTATTTTTAATATATATTTTGCGCGAACCTTCTCTTTACATTTCTGAGCTTCAGTTTGTCATTAAATTCAACGGCTCCTAACAGAATAAGAACACTTTAATATGAACATTTCTCACGAAAGTCTGGGAATTTATTAGATCAAATAATCCCTGAAGTAGTCCGACTCACTTGCTGTGTTTTGGATGACAGCCACAGAATGAGATGTTCTTCAGCTGGAAGAAATGGAAACACTGGTCCCCCTGACAGAGACAGAAACACGGTTTTAATAATTGAAATCTAGTATATAGTATATGAAACCTGAGCCAATTGGCTTAATTTCTTTCAAATACATGTGAAGAAGGCAATGATCAACAACAAAAGAAAACCAAGAAATTAGTATGAAAAGTACAAGAAAATTACCTGATAATGAGATAATAAATAAATAAATAAATAAAAACACAAGGGTATTAAAAAAACATTTTCCTTAGCATTTTCTAAAAATTTTCTAAATCTACTAATTTGTTGCATTATTTTACCAAGTTGCTCATTGCCTTTTTTCCATGTTTTTGGAAGAAATTTAAGCCAATTTGCTCAGATTTTTGATTAGCTTGTTTTACATTTGACTGCCACAACACAGCACTAAAAAAAATTACAGCAAAGTCTCTT